>NW_015090859.1:7181702-7399445 GCF_001431845.1 Calidris pugnax | reverse complement strand
CGGGGCTGCCCCTCAGTCCCGCGCCGCCGCCGCCGCCACCGCCCGCTCGCCCGCCGCTGCCATCGCCGCGGCCGGGGCGGCTACCACCGCCGCCGCTTCCAGGCTCCCGCCTGATGATTGCCAAGTGCTTCAGAAATCAGCATCTGGAGAGAGCAATCTTCTTCTCCGGGGAGAGCTGTAATCACGGCTCTTCAGTCCCACCCCGCTCCAGCCTCCCCTACACACACACACACTCACACACACGCACTCACACACACAGACACGCACCGCTGGAGCTTTATTTTTTGTCCTCCCCGAGGCGAGGGGCGGCGAGGGCGCAGGGGGCGGAGGAGGAGAGTGGGGGGGAAAGGCAGGAGAATAAAGCGAAGGGGGCGAGGGGCGGAGGGAAGGGGTGTAGCTGATGCGGTTTTCTGGGGGGAACCAGCCGCCAGCTGCCTTCGCTCCCCCCGAGCTTTACGGATGGCTTCGTGCGGGGCTCACTCCCTGCTGGGCGCTGCCGGAGGGGCGCACGGCCCTCCTCTTCCTCCGCCGCCCACCCCGGCACACCGAGGCACCCCGGTGCCCACCATCCGTCCTGCTCCCTCGCACCGGCTCCCCCGCCGCACCCCTCGGTGACACCGGTACCTGTCCCCGTCCCCAGGGTACCGGGGAAGCTGCGGGGGCAGCGGAAGGCGAGTGAGAGGGGAGGGCGCCCATCTGCCCCTCCTCGTCCCGCACCCCGGGAACGTTCAGGGTGGGGGGTGTTGTCCAACGGGAGACGGGGTTCTGCTGCGTGTGAAAGACTTAGAGCCGTGAGGAAGAAATACACCAACGAGGCTGAGGGGACCTTCCACCCAAACCAACACACAAGGTTATAGCACCAGCAGACTTTTAACTCAGAACAGGAACTGATTTCTGACGTTTCAGAAATGCCGAAAGAATTCCAGAGGGCACCCATCAACAGCCCCAGTAGGTGGATTGATTGATCCCCAGCACCATGTAAAATTATTTCCTTTCTTATATAGTTTACAAATTGGAGCATTTGAGTAAGCACCAATCAAGCTCACTAGACACAGAATGCCTAAGGAGCCTCTGCCCCGAGGAGTTCACAATACACCGCAGCTAATAAATACTACATAAAATAAGACATTTCATTTTTCTCCCTTCATCTTTTTCTGTTGGGTCTTCTCCCTTTTCACATAAGAGCTCAATGCTTTTTGGATTTACTTTCTGCCAGCCTAATGGTGAAACTTCCTGAAGTTGTAACCAGAGGAAAGTAGAAAAAGTAAACCAGCAGCTACATAGAAAAATTGCAGAGTTACCCTATAAGGAAGGGCAGATGCTCACATATGGAAATACCCAGTAATAAATAAATATTTTTCATACTGTTTTCAGAATACTCTAATTTCTCATTAGGTGATTCTGTACAAAAACAGGCTTTGATGTGTAAATATCCATCCAGAATAATTCGCTGATTTGTGATACAGAACCTCATAAGTAAGAGTAGGCTCTTGTTTCAGCAATATCTCCAATATTGACCATTATTTCCCTAAATCCTTTAATCTACAAAGGGGCTATTTTTATACAGAGGGCAAAAGAGTATGGTGGGAACTCCCTTATACAGGGATTTTGCATTAATACTAGACCAACTAGGAGCAGAACATGCACAATCGGATCTGGATAATACATTTTAATTCTATTTAAAAGTGTCTCTAAAGAGATTCAGCTGAAACAGTCGCACTGGATTTTCCGTCTGGCAATTTTTACAGAGCGGCAATTTCCTTACGAGGGTTACAATTACCTTAACTAATGCAATTAGACAGAGAGGTTTGGGGTTTGTGGTTTTGGGGGTTGTACAATTACCTTAACTAATGCAATTAGACAGAGAGGTTTGGGGTTTGTGGGTTGTTTTTTTTTTTGTTGTTGTTGTTGGTTTTTTTGGTTTTTTTTTTTATTGTTTTTAATTTAAATTTCGCCCGGGCCCCGGGGCCGCCTCTGCCTTCAGCACCACAGACAGCGACCGGAGAGCGGACACGTGTCCCCCGGGGAGGGGGTGAGGGGACCCAGCCCAAAGCTCCTGCTCCTCCCGCCTCCAGGCAAACCAGTGAAGGGGAGGCAGTAGAGTGAAATAAAGGCCAACCCTCCACTCGTTTTTTTTAATTTTTGCAGGAATTTAGGAGTGGAACACGTACAGCCCGAACTTTTGCATAAGAAACTCCCTCCAAAAAAAGATCCCGGTTCCACGTGTCCTTTTGGCCTCTCTATATTATCCAATGATGCTATTCACTATGTACTATCTACTACTATTCTTCCTTTTCTGTAGTTTCCTTCAAATATTGGGCCTTTGCCAAAACACACTGACATTTCTCAATGACGCGGTGCTCGGGGTGATGGCAAAGAAAGGAAAGAACTAAGGTGAAGATGGGCACTATGCCTACAGGCAAGACAAAATGTGCTTCTTACTCCAGAGATCAAAAACAATAGCTTTCTACTTGCATCTCCGAAATGCAGAGCAGTTGTTTACAGTTTGAGGTTTTGCAAAGAAAACTCAAGAGAGCCATCTGCTGTCTTAACCTGTGATAAAATGTGTGCAATTCTACTCAAAGGGAAGGTTTTGCTAACAGATGGATTGTAGAAGTATGAACATATCAGGCACCTTAAAAACTAGTAACTGGATAAGATCGTGCATTTAGGACAAATGGAAATATCTTAGTTCTAACATTTTCTACATTAAAATAGAATTTTATTTCTGATTAATGAAACTCTGGATATGAAAACAAACGATTAAAAGCAAAGGACGGGGAGAAGGGTTTTCAATACTTTATCTTTTCCCATCTGTTCATCTCTAACTACTAATGTTCATGTATTTCGAGAGTTTTCTAAAAAAAAATAAATCATTTTAGAATCTTTAAATTTACTTGCTTGAATGAATTTTAGAGGAAAGCATTCAACAGATATAAAGTGTGCATAAAATACCCGGTCTATTATATACTAGGGTATGAGACATTATTCCTTAAATTTATATTTTTGTTATATTACTGGGGAAAAACTATATTCCATTTCATCTGATTTAATATGTACATTACAATGTGCTATTTTCAGGCATCAAAGCTCAATATTAAAAAATACACCATTACTATTTGTCGATATACATGTACTAGTGACACATAAACCACTTTGATAAGGGCTTCCAGGCTTCCGTTTGGAGGAAAAAAAAAAAAGGTTCTATGCTTTATATTCTATCCTAACCTAGATCAATAGGCTACAAAACTTACAGAATTAAAAATATCATCCTTATGGTTTAAGGGCTGTGTTTGGAGGGGTTTTTTTGTTTGTTTTTTTAAATTATTATTATTTTTCACTCTTATGTTTTGCATTATGTTGGATAGAGTTATGAGCCATAGCCACTTTTGGTCAATGCAGAGATGAAAACTCTGCAGAATAAACCTTCATAAACCATTTCAATATAAGTAAAAATGCCTTCCTACAGGTATGTTCCCACATACACACACTCCACTCACATTTTCTCCTCCCAGATATCCTGAAACATCAAATACAAAAGAATCAAATCAAACTCTAAGAAAACCACCCCAAATACTTACAAGCATAGATTTTCTAGAAGTGCAAAATGTCAGTTTATAATATTGTTACTAAGCATGTTTTGGTTTCATGAGCTCCAGTGAAAATTTTATTGCACTTCCTTGCCAACAGTAGGCACGCACAGCCTGCTTGTCCAGTTAAGTACTCTTGAATATGATGCTGTGAAGTCAACCTATCTTATACTCTAGAAATCATTAGTTCAGTATTGTGAATCTAAGTGTTTTTCAGTGTAGATCATTTCACGTCACTGAAAAGGAATTTTATTTTTTTTCAAGATGGTGTGTGCTATAGTTGCAAACAAGATTAACACCTTAACTCCTTAAACTTCCATTCAGACTGGAAAGGCTACTCTACTGCTGTTTAATTTAGGCATAACGATTGGAAGGTATGCATAAGAATACATTTAGGCCATTGGAAAAATTTAATGTCAACCCTAGAAGAGACGTCTCAGCAGTGAAAAAATATTTGTTTATACATTCTGAGGAATTAATTTAATCAACATTCCTGTGCTTTTGATAAGACAGCAGACTGATTACCAGAGCGCTGTTTCCAGCTAAGGCTGTGATTATCAACATTTGTTGGTATTGATAAAAAATTTACCAAAGATTGCTGGCAATTTTGGTGGACAATAATTCAAGTGTCTAAATTCAACTTACATACCAAGACCCCTCCCCTCCCACAAAATGGCATAATAAGAAAATGTGACACAGTTCTACAAATAGGATTATTCATAAAACTACAAACTGATATCTGCCCAAGGCATGCAATGTGTACACAGGATGGGACTGGGAGGGGCGGGTGGGGAGGGGTGTGAGCAATAGCAGCTTCCAATTCTTTATTTAATTTTCTTGGGGGACAAAGCTAGAGCAAGAGATATAACTTAATGATTTAACATGATGAAAGAAATATGGTCCATGCCTTACTCTAGGTAGGCTGGTAAGTGTTTAATTTTTTAAAAAATTAACAACTTCGAAAAATGTTTGTCAACATAAAAGGTCAAATGTGTCATCACAATCCCATTATGAGCAGACTAAATCACAGGTAAGAAATCCCTTTTCAGGCAGTTTAAGTGCCTTCCCTGCTTATAATAAGGCTAGCGTGGTTGTGCAATGAACTTTAAACAGTTGAAATTCAACCAGTTTTACATGTTCTTGTACATTAATCTGGATATAACTCTCCTTATAAGTTAACTTCTCAGAAGACAACGCACTCTGAAGCGCTGCAATTTAAAATCCTCAACACCCTGAACACTTGGCGCTGGTTGATTACACTTTGAAGGGCATTAAGAACAAAGTTTATTAAACATGCTAATGTACTTCACAGAATATGCATACCTATGCTTTTACACTGTTCTATATCAAAAGCACTCAGCTTTCAGTCTCAACATTTACAATGCACTCAAGCTTGCACCTATTAAAATATACTGAATACATAGGATACAATATGTAGTAAACTGTTTAAATACATCAGTGAATCACTTCATATAAGACAAAAGTAAGCTTCCAGTATGGTGTTCAAAGGACTGTACATATTTTAGCCAGCTTCCTCACAGGCTTTGGACTTACTCGACTTTATGTATCCAAGCCATTAGACAAACCATCGAAACATAATTAATGTATATGCTAGCATTAATCTACCATGCAAGGCAGTCACACACTAGATGACTGGTTATGCAGAAAACTATGAAAACATAAACATTAATATACATGACACCTAAGGAAGTGAGAATGACCATACCAGCTCAGAGCCAACGACTTAGCCAGTGCAATTTTTGCTCTGCATTGACCAGTGACATTTATTTCACATATTACCTGGGATATGTCTGCAACCCGAAGGACTGAGAACCTCTACACAAGTAAGGATTCAATTTCATCTAGGGAACTGAAAAAAATTGTCTTCTAGATGACCAATACGACAGCACTGAATAGATATTGTCTTATTCTTTAGAAATTACATAATTCTCAAATTGCTTGGGTTATTTTTTCTTTTTTTGACTTTGCTTTCCCCCTTCCCTTAAATTTAGCATTGATTATGCTATAGTAATGAGTCTCATGAATAGTGCTGTGTCAAGGAAAATTCCTACTTTAATTATTCAGAGCTTCATTTTCAGTTCCATTGGCTAACTCTTCATTCTTCAACAGGGAAAATAAAAGTGAATAGAGATTCTTATGCCGTTTTAAACAACTGATCTTTCAGCAAGATAAGATTCATATTAACAGCTCCTAACTATTAGCACACCTCCTGTCACATCTTTCATGACTCTTCCTAGTTTTCACTCTATCTATCCTCTACTTCCAATACCACTTCTTCTGTGATCAGGTGAACAAACAAAATCAGCAGGAGAACCTGAACGGCTCACAGATCACATGAGGCTCTCTTGAAAAGCTCACCCAGGCCCAAAACTCATGTCTAACTGATCTATTTTAAGCAACAGTTAACAAGAAAAATGACCCAAAAAAAGAATTAGGACCAGTTTCAGGGACAAATCCATAAAAGCAATTAAAAATTAAATACATCATGGTTTCTGTAGTGACATATATATATGATTTTAACTTAAATAATAATTAGTTCCCTTAAAGAGAGATTCCTAATTACTAACAACAGAAACACATTGACATTTATCTTGCTGCCACTGAAGCTAACAGCAGATCAGCCAGCAGAGTGCTTCAGACAAGGCTGCAATGACACAAGGCAGAACAATGACTTTCCTTAAGGAAAAACAATCACCCCCTCATCTCTAGTCCACGCAGATGCACAAAGCAGTTTAAGATTTAGAGACCTAAAACCAGCACGGAGAGCTTCTTCATTAATTTCTCGTACACACAGCTTAAAACAACATCTGTTCATTTGCTTATCCAGCCACAGCAGGACTTTTCTTCTGTTTTGCCCATCTTCTGAAACATGCAACAGACTTTGCTGTTATTCTCCCCAGTAATTGAAAGTCCCTGTAATGTGGGTCTGCTTAATTTTGTTCTACAGAAAAAGGAATGCTGCTCCTGAGGGTCTACAGTGACCTTCCCCTGGAGTCAGTACAGCTGGCAGAGCATGACACTATGTAAGCTGTTATACCTGCTTGAGAATACTCTCCTGTGAGGGTTTCCTACTCCTAGAACAGAATAAAAGTTAAAGAGATTGCAATGAATTTACTTGCAGTCTCTTGATTGGAATAATCACAAATATTATCCTAAACACACATTGATTTTTTTCTGCGTAAGTTCTAGGAAAAAAAAAAAAAAGTGGTCTATAGAACAGTAGCCATCAATATAAAAATTTCAAACTATACGGAAAAAAAAAATTATATATCTTCCTTTCACAGATTTCAACATTACTTCACAATATTTATTGTTTCATTAGATGTTGGAGTTCCAACTGGTATCTTCATAGAAGAAACAAATCAGTCTTCTTCTTCATGAAATAAATAATAACAATGCATACACAAAACATACATGAGTATAAAATGCATGAATATGTAAAATTTCACAAAAAAATATTACACATGTACATGTGAGTATTTTTATATTTATGAGAATTTGGGGCACTTGGTAAGGAGATATTTTTATTCAGAAGCTTTGTTTGAGTACCGTTTAAAAGCCAATAACTTTTCTGCATATGGTATGACATGCAAATGCCAATTTAGATATGGAAGCTATATCTTCTGTCTTACATTATTAGGAAACCCAAAATGCTATCCAAGTAATAATTATATATATATATAAAACCTATACAGCCCAGGATTACTGCCATTGTTTATCTAAAGTCTTCCAAAATATTAATTTTAAATCTTAACATAAGGGTTTCCAGCTTTTTCAGAATATACACAAAACATATGAAAATGTGAGAAAAAATGCATTGTATTTCTGGACTTTAAGAACAAGGGAGGTATTGGATTTGTCTTGTAGAGACCCAGGAGAAAAAGCACATTATACTTATTACAAAAAAATGCTGAACAGAAAAGACAGGATGAGCTGAGACACACATAAATTACTAGCTTGAGAAACAGAAGGATAATTCCCCTAAAAATACATCCAGTAATCCTGTAAGTATAGAAAGTGATTGTCACTGGTGACAGGAAGGATTGGAACATGGCTGTTTGCGCACTTCCATGCATACATATACATGCACATCCACAATACTACTTTGGTATTGTGATGGAAGAAAGCATGAAGCTCTCTGGTAAATCATTTAGGAAAAGGTAGTCTTCTTTTCTGCTATCCAACCTAAAATTGGCAGTGTAATGAATTTGGCAGAAGAACTTGTGGATAGTGATCTGTCTCTGTTTACAATTCTGTCTCTGTTTACAATTCTTCTACCATCAATTTTCAAGTAACTTTTGTTTTGCAATCCATTTGATACTATTTTGAAGACATTTGCAAAAAAAAAAAAAAAAAAAACAACAAAACAAAACTGAAATCCCATTCTTTTCTTGTTCCAGAGGCCAGGTAATAAATTATTTCTCTGGGTAGTTACCAGGACAAGGTAAGTCTCTGAGGGGAGAAAAAGTAGCTATAGAACAACGCTGGCTAATCTCCTCTGAGACTTTTCATAAAGTACCAGCCCTTTCTCCAGGGTTCAGACACAACTAATGTTTTCTAAAAAAAGCCACAGGCTGCATCTCCCTCTTTCTAAACGAACAGAAAATTCAGTGCATTGTGTACTTTTTCTATTGAATGGAGTAAATTATGACATATATAAATCTCAGAAAACAAGTATGCCTAGGCTTCTTTTTAGTTAATCTAGATATTCAGAAGTATCTGACATGATAATGCAGTTTATATTAGTATAGGAAGCAAGATTTTCTTTTTTCTCCTTAATGTTTCTTTCACTGTATTATTTCCTTTGACTGAAAGATTTCCTTTGCATTGACATACTATTGTTAAGCAGCAGATGCAAACAAATATTATCTACTACAAAAAAATACCAGAAGAATATTGATTAAAATGACTTTTTAGATACCAGCCTTTTGTCCTCCTCTCTTTGATAATCAGTCTACTTCAGCTCTAGCTTCATCATTACCAGCGGTAATTGCTTTATCAAGCTGCACTTTTCCATTTCACTGCTTCCCAAATAGAAACATTAATTTCTTCTATACTTCATTTATATGCTTAAGAAAAATCTAGCAAAACCAGCAAGGGACGCTTTGACCTAAAAAAAGGAATTTAATGATTTCTGATTGCCTGTCTTGTTACTCATATAAATCAAAGTAGGTTCTTTATTATTATTATTATTATTATTTCGAAGACACAACAATTAGAAAATCATGAAAACTACAATTAAATTCTTGAAAAACACATTTCAATACCTGCTAATATTACAGTGCTGACATTCCCGGGTATTAGTTCGAATACTATAAGATTTATTATAAGTAGTAATGGCATAAGTGATCCTAACATAGTGGCCTGATTTTGCAACACAGTCCTAAAAACCTAAAGTACAGAGTAGCTCACAGTCAAAACTTAACTCATCAAAACCTTTCAACAGCGTATCGCTCTAATGTGCAGTGCAATTATCTGTTTTGCCAGCAGTGGACACTGTTACTCTAGTTATCTACAGATATATTGACTGGGGAATAACTTGGAACACATACTGGCAAATTTTTCCTTTATAACTTGCACTGCTTTAAGAGCTTGGAGTCATTTGTAACAGAGAAAAAGTGAGTAAAAATTGTATGTTACGTTTTTTTTCAACATTTGTGTGACAGCAGACACATTGTCTCTTTTTTTAAAAAAAAATGTTATTTTAAAGTAACTTTAAGAAAAATAAAGACAGATTTATTCACATGGGATTACTTTTATTATCATAGTTTTTTCAATTCACAGAAGGTGTTCTGATGCAAAAAATTAAAATGTCTTCATTCCTCTTTTTCACAGAACAATATTACAATGAAGCTGTAAACCTTTTGCATTGGTTTATAAAATTATTACAAAGCTAAACAATTCTAAACAGGATATTTACTTCAGTAGCTTGTACCAATTATTGAATAATACTATTTTTCAAAATCTGCAAAGGGCATGTTTTGCTCACTGAAACTTTTACAGGTACTTTAAAGTTATGCTGAAGTGTAGCTTTTTGGTTAGGAGGAAAAAATAGATAGCTGTAAAACCAAGACTGAAAGTTGCAGGATTAGCTGGGAATCAGCCTAACTAGTTGGAAGAGAGTTTCCATTCATGTTAGAGACAGAAAAAAAGATCTAAGCATTTAAGAAATGCAATGCACAGGTTTAATCACAGATAATAAATATTATCTTCTTAGACACAGTTACAAGAGTTACAGCAATCACCTTCTAATCTCAATACTCAAATGACTCATTAAGCTCCCCCTAAAATTCCCATCAGTCTAACACTATTATATAAATGCACTTTCCATGTAAGAATATGTAGTGTCTTAATACCGTAATGCTCATTATCTGGTTAATGCAGCTGAAAACTTATGAGTAGTTCCTAGCAGTCTGTTGCCAGGACATGTACACAGGGCATCCAGAAAGTCTACAATAACTATGTTTTTGTTATATGAAAAGTCAGTTTCAGATCCAGCCAATTTTTTTAAATTTTTACCGTTCACCTCGATCCGTGAATTATACGACTTAACCATGCAGTCTGGCCCAGCAGAGCTTGCAAAATTGCACACAAAGCAACAAGAGGAGCATGCCTTTATCAGTGGTGGGATTGCCTCACACGAGTCTATGAGCGTTGTGAAATTGCCTCCCAGAAATCTGGGAAGTTCAGAAAGGTTGGTGTGAAGTCTATCTCCTAGCTGGCTGTATTTCAGTATCTGAGAACACTGAGCATTCACTGGGGCAAATGACTCCTGTTCACAGCCTCTTATTGTCTGGATAAAAGTGACTTAGAAGCTATCAGTCAGTACATGAATCCTGTCAGAAAAGAATAGTTGGACTGGACTGAGGAACTGCTGAAAAACTGGCCGCCAGCCCCATCATGTCTTAAAACTGCTCAGCCTTTAATACAGGCAGGCAGAATACTGACTGTTCCCAAAGCTTGCTTTTCCCATACACCTTGAAACTCAACTTACTGCTGGTGCACAGGGTTGCTCTTCAGACTTAAGTCTTTGGGACTCATTTGGTACCAGAAATCTCCAAGTGTCCTCTGCATGCCCCTTTTTAAACACAAGGTAAGTCTTCTGCTTAATAAAATAAAATAAAATAGATATTTCTCACCAGGTCTCAAAGCTTCTTGACTTATTTCCAGCCTTAGTTTAAGCACTACAGAAACTTGCTTCAGCTACAGATGTAGGAAGGAAGAGCTAAATTAATACCAGGAAACAGCTTGATGAGTGGAAGCTCTCTTTGATGCAATCTAAACTGTGCTCTGTAAATAATAAGTGAGTGGTTCTGGCTATGCTAGACTGATAAGGAAGAACAGAAGTCATTAGAAATGGAACATACTGGCAGCCAAATTGCTGTGAACCATAGCTCCTTGACTAATATTCTCTCTCCAGAGACAAAGCAATCCTTTCTGTGCCTTAAGGACTCAAATATAAACAATCTATGCATCATCATTTATTGTGGAAAAAAAATAAAATTGCTTACCACTGTGGTTTTATACAAGTGGAGAAGGGTACTAAACCATGTTGTAAGTCTCACTCGTATAAGTAAGGTTTTAATGATTTTGTTTACAATTGTATTATACTTTCATGCCACACACATTTTCTAAATTGACTGCTAAAACCTTGGATATAGGTAGGCCAACTTCCCACAGAAATAAATTTTTATTATTTTAAATCTCTAAATTAAAAAAAAACAACAACAACCAAAACAACCAAAACCAAACAAACAGCTGTCTCTCAGTGAAAGTACAATCAATCTTGCATATCATTTCCTTTGAAAAATATCAACATCTTGCAGACCAGCTTCCTCATTATTTCAAGATTTGGCCCACACCTACAAAATTTGCCTGCTTAACATTGCTGAAGGCTTAGAGGAAAACAAAGAAAGAGCACAATGATCTGAAATAATCATGCTCTGTGATATCCATTATCTGTTATCCTCATCTGTACATCCCTTTACAGTGTATGCAAGGTTTTGCAAACATAAAAAATACAAGCTTAGAACTGTTAAGTGACGAATCTCCTATTTTTAAAAAATATTATTTTTCTTAATTAAAAGCATGTAAATGATCAATAAATTTACTGAAACCTGAGTTTTGTTTACTGTACAATAGTTTAGATTGAAAGGGACCTTTGAAAGTCACTTCACAAAAGATTTTGTAAATCAAGAATCTGTGCATAGAGACCTGGATCTCACAGCCTATAGATATTTCTAAATCTGATATTTTTATTTCGCAAGACAGAATGACACTTCTCGTTTACAACAGGATCTTTTAATTGAAAATTTATGCAAAAAGGATTAAAAATATTTTATTTTATATGATTTATTTCTGAAATTATTTATGATCAGATGACAGCACTTTTAAACATATGGATCTGTTGGCAGTTTAAATCTTGATTGTTCCTTGTATGCTTCACATGATATGGGATTTTCTGAAGCACGGACAATCTCTACAACTTCCGGTAGACTTCAAAAAAATTATTTTCTGATGGCCTTGGTTTATCAACCACAAGATTCAAACTTTTACTCTATATGAAATGAATCTATCAATGGTCTACATCGGTTTAGAAATGAGTAACAGTGGTTACCTAAGAAAGCTTAAGCAACTCTTCAGAAGATTATCATAGGAGATAATTTCTTAAACTTTTACTTAAATAGAATTTCCTTAATAATTATGCTTTAAAAAGGCACAGCTACATACAATTTTCCCACTGCTAAAAATGAAATGCCAAACTGGACTTTACAAAACAAAACTTCAGAGCCTACCAAGGGAAAGGAAAAGATAGCTACAAGATGGAAAGGCCATAAGATAAAATGTATCTTTCAAAGTCCTCAGAAATTTTTTACTACAAGGATTAAAAAATTAGATGTATGTAATATGTGCACTCAAACTGAAAATACACAAACATTAGAGAGACTGCAAAAGAATATAACTGAAGATATTCTTAAAGTGACAAATTAGTGATCCCAGCAAATTTCAAATCTAGTCAATACTGAATGAGGTTTGCTTTCTTCATTCCAAGTATTCAAGAAAACAATAGCCTATAAAAAAAAACTCTTCTTGAAAGAGTAAATCTCTTTTGCAGACTGAAAAATAATATGGCCTTTTTTTTATCTATAGAAATAAAAGTATATGGAGGAAAATGCCAGCAAAATCTTATCTATCTATTTAGAAGCAAAAACATTTTCTAGGTAAGGGCACCATACTGTTACCAATCAGCAAATCTGAAATGGAAATCTGTATAATAATGTATCATATATAGTAGATTTAGAGTAAATATTTTAATAATTTCAGTCATCACTAACAACTTTAAGTCTAAACCAGAAGGAATGGTATCATTTCTAAGGAAAGATATAGAGAAGCCTTGCTTTGTGCCTCTTTTTCATCTGCTCCAAACAAAAACTAGGACCTTTTGTTTTCAAACAAAATTTAGGAAAGATAAGTGGATTTGATGGACACATTCCATTCATGACAGTTGGCTTAAGATGGCTTGTCACAGAGTCTGAGTTAACAGGGACCTTGACAGGGGTATTCAATGGCCCTTACGTGGATGCATTTGGCCAACAGATATTCTGAGTTGCTGCGTGCAAGACCCTACTTTTCTTCCACTGATTCTAAAGGTAGCCGTTTGGTTTAGATTCAGAAGCTTAATTCTGCTTTTCTGTTCCTAAAGGTTTTATACCAACAAAAAAAAGTTTGAGATAAGCTTTTTAAATAGGATATTTTCAAAGGTATTTAAAAAAGTTATTAATTTTCAGTGGTTAATAAAACACTGTTTGAACTGGGCTTTCTGTATTGCAGCATCAGCTGAAATATCCTGGATTTTCTTTTTTTTTCATGTTTATAATGATCACGCTCATCAGAAATCTTTAGGCCATTTAAATTTTCTCACAAAAGCCAACAAGGGTGTTAATTAAAAGATTATGTAAAACAGTTCTAGTGTGAGGCATTGAAAAATTAGAAATTATCAAGGATTACTGACATTCATACATTCAGTTATATCTGCAGAAACTTTAGTAATTTTGTATTGTAGCTCTGATCATTTTTCCTGGTTTTTCACTGACACTTGAACACATCCCAAGACAGATTTCCCCTGTCTTCTCATTAGACTTAATCAGCTTTCTGACATATCACCAAAATCTAGTCTGCTTGTACTTTGTTACATACAGGGGCTCCCATTGTCACCTTATCCTTGAAATGAAAAAAAAAAGAGCTTTAATTTCTAGCTAACAGAAGTTAATAACAGTGTTGGCATCTATTCATGTTAAAAGCTGACTATCCCTTCCACTGTTTCTCTGCAGTTAAGTAGTAAAATATTATGTTTATGGTGGGGGTTTCAGGTGGGAGGGGGGAAGGGGAGTGAGAGCATTAGATGAAAGTCTGAGTTGCTTTTTGTTGTAAAGCCCTCCTAGCTTGGAAGATGAATCTAAAAGAATGTTTCCATTTTAAAATCTATTTCCTAGTTGAAGTAAATATTTGTATTAAAATACTATATAGTTTGTTGATCTTTTATATGTGCTTAGTGCTAATTTTGTTGACTGAACTAAGTCAACTACTAATGAAAAAAAACTATTTGATGCAGTTCTCTCATAAAATTAAACATTATACCTTATTTTGATGACACAGGAGACACAAGTTCATTCCTTCTAAGCAACAGCACATGATTTTTTCTTGGGAAAATGAATTTAAATTAATTTTAATGTAAATTTAATTTGAATTTAAAGGGAAGCTAAAGCTACTTCCCTGCTCCAAGTTTCTCTGCTCTTGATGAGCACCGAAGTGCAAGAAATTTTTCCTCTGTTTTTCTAAGAACTCCTTGGGGTACTCAGCTTTCAAACGGATATTAGTGACAACAGACTGGCTTTTCCAAAAACGTATTCAGTGTGTCCTTTTTCTCTATTTGTTGGCCAGCACCATTAATCCCCCTGTTGCCCTGCTCCATCCCTTTGGCTTTGTTAACTTTGCTATGATACCCAAAACCCAATTCCTGTGCATCTTCTGCATTATTTTTTAATCATTAATTAATTCTTTTTTGGATCCATTATAACAAAAACCTCTGTTGTGCTTTGTGGTGGGGCTTTCCTTTGTATACCACTGATGTCCCACCCCAGTGTTATAACTTGATGCTATCAACTGAGCGCTTTGGAGGGGAGTCTCACATTTCTCTAGTGCAGGGACTGAACCCTTGTGACAGCTATGCCTAGACAAAGTCTCCAGCCCACTAGTGATCCCCACATGTTAAGCATTTCTGATTTCATCACATTTCCATCCCAGTAATGGCTTCCTTCCATAATAAAAAACAGCAGGAGGAAATCAGTGCTGTTGCCAACATCAGAGCATTCGGAAAGTTCTGATGTATAGCACAAAGCTGTGCTTCCTTTGATATAAATTAGACTGTATATACTAGCTAACTTAAGTATAAATAGGGCCATATTCTTGCTGCTGTCTATATGGTCTTTGAGTATAGTGATGAATATAGGAAAAGAAGAGAAATCTGAAGAAAAACACATAGATTTTAAGAGACAAAGTACAATTTTCTCTCTGACACGCTCATCGTTATTGTCAACTATCAGTAAGTTCCTTGCTTACCCTCTCCCCCCACTGCATGCCAAATAAAAGAAAAAAAATGCTAAACCAGACATTAAAAAATTAAAATTTTACGAGTATAAAAAAGAAACCAGGATGTATTCTTTCAAAGCCAAGATGATAGAGACTCAGAACAGGCACAAAGAGTAACAATGCTTAAACTCACCCAAAACACATTATTATGTACTATAATTACCTCACAACAGGATCAAAGAAAATTCCTTTATGCTTGGTGTACCACTGATTCAACTCAAGGCCTAAACAATGTTAATATTACTCGAACTAGGAAAAAACCCACAAATATTTATTATAGCCCCTGAAGAAATCTTCAGCTAATCAAAGAAAAATTACTAACAAAACACTGGGAATCTGGAGTGGGAGATCGTGCAGGAATGTATATGTAATATACACAAGCAATAAGCTCTTTAACAACCCAGATTCACTGTTGATAAGGATTTATACAGACAAAAGATGCAAAGAACTAGATTAGCTCACCTAAATTTAATCTCTAGCAGTCTGGAATTTTGGCTCTTTCTGTTGCTGACCGACCTGCCCAAAACAGACAAACACCCACCCAGTCTTTGGAAAATGCTCATGAGCCTCTACTGATCATAAAGAAATCCATGCTCCTAAGAATTAGGTGAGACACGTGGGAAGCATTGAGTAGTTCTAGTAGAACAGAAACTTCTTTGCACCCAACTATGTACATGGAGCTCCCCCTGTCTGCCCAGTTTAGGTTCAATAACCGTGTCCTCTTCATAATCCAGGTCAAGATTTTACAAGCTTATTTTGTAGAACTTCCCAATAGGTTACCTTCATTCTTTCTAGCCTGTATTTTTCTAACTATCCCTCTTATTCTTTTCTGGATCTCTCTCTCTGTCCCCCTCTGGGTGCAAGTGAGGTACCACAGAAGCTGTTCTCTGCTGAAGGGCAGGTTCAGCCCATAGAAGTCATGGAAGTCATAGAAGTCATAGAAGGTGGGGTGACCCTGCTTTGCCTCTGAGCACCCATGTTGTGCCAAAATGCAGCCAGTGTGGTGCCATTTTTGTGTTGGGATGAAACAGGAGAGGGAACATCAGTTTGCTAAGTACAGTCAACTTGGTTTTGGGTGTAAATGGTCACGAATTTCATAACTTTCCATAGATACATTAGGAAGTTAATCAAATGAAAAGTAAAGAGAGCAATTAAAATTCATTAGCTATTTCTATTTTAGCTAAGTAATTCCTTGTGGAAACAATTACATTCAAATCTTGCAAGAACCACTTTGAGTAGAACATCTAGAAATGCTAGATTCATTATAAGAAGATCTTGGGGATTAAGGGACAATACCAATGATTTATTTTTGTATTTTTTTTACTATCCTGAGCAGTAAGAATGATATACAACCTTTGAGGATTATTATGTACTTGTTTGATTAGGTAATACTTTATTAATCTCCTGAGCTATTAATCTTTCTGAATAACATACCATCAGACATGCTTCCAGTACTTAACAGCGACAGAAATTATCTAATGTACTTTCTGTCTCACTAGCTTTTGCCTCCAACTTTTTGCTCTCTCTTACTTTCCCTCTACCCACAATTCTTGCCTTTCCCTTCAATTTACTAAATCCTGTAATTATTCACTGATCCTATAAGGGATTTTACACTAAACAGTCACTGAACAGGGTAAAAAACAGCCCTAAGAATAGGAACTCAGTCAGGAAACCACTTTTTGATAGGAAAAATTTTGTTAGAAGATTACCAACATGCCCCCTACTCCCCTCTCAGTATTTGCTGCACAGGGCTACACCCTGAACAGAAGGAACAGAGTATCCCTTCTCATTACCCAGTCTATAAACTGCAATTCACAAACCTCTCCTGTCTACAAAGGATGTGGAACTAAGATCTCTTATTATAACTATTGTCCCAAGCAAGTAAGTGTATAACTGCAGAGCCTGTATAATTTTATTCTGTGCCAGCTGTGCATTATGGCAGAAGAAATTAACTAGGCTCTAATATCAAAATTAATGAAGAGGGTTCTGGAGCCAACCTCAGGAGACGCCTTTGGCTGTAAATACCAAGTGGACAAATACAAACAATTCCAGAGCAGTTTATAGCATGATTGCAGAAAAGAACTAAAATTCCTCTTTGTTAGCAAGGACAAGGAACTACATATGAAACAAATTTTATTCAGAAAATGTATTATTTTGCTTGACAATGGAACTGCATTTGTGGTCTAATAACAGTAAATTTTCACACTTAGAAGTCACATGTGAAAAACATGAGTATTTTTCATTCTAGTGAACAGACAAATAAATGTTAAGAGGAAAAAGACTTGAACTAATGTTCATGGGTGGCAACATTGGAACATTTTAGAGGTGGAGCTGACACTGCTTTGAAACTTATTTTAAAGAAGTTATACGATGATCAAGGAATCAAATTTGCCAGTCTGAAAAGCTCAACTCTCCATGCTGCCTAAAAAAAGTTTGCAATACCAGCCATTATTCTGCACGTCATAAAAAAAAAACCTATCAAAAAGAATTTTAGCCAGAGAAGAAACTGACTTTCAGCATTATTCTCCTGTTGTAGCTTAAAGATAATATTTCTTTGGTTCAAATGAAATTTGATCTGAATGCAGGGTTTAATACATTAACATTCAAAAGGCTAGTACTGTAGTTAATAGAAAACAAGCAAGTATTTTTTTCTGGCATAGCCTTGAAATGAAAGGTGTGAATTCAAGTAATACTGTCAGTTGCCTGTGTTACAAACCATTTTAATGAGAAAAGTTCACACCAGGTTGCTTAGCCATTAGCAAAACCTACAGCTACAAATTAAAAGGTTGACAAGCAATTTGGAAACATCTAGCCATTCCCCACTTACAACTAATGGTGTGGTAGAAGCAAAATGAATTGCCATGTTGATGTCAGTACGATGCACAAAAGAAATGTCAATGATCAGTCAATGAATGTTCCCACCACGGCATTCAATATGTGCAGACAGCTTCCAGCCTCTTGGGCCCCTTTTCCTCAACTTTGAAAGCCTGGAAGGGGCTATAAGTATGGGCAAATAATGAAAAGCCAGGAACGGGAATCCATCTCTTGTTTTGAAAGTCCTTGACTTGCTGGTCAGAGAAGACCTTCTGTGGAGATGAAAGATCTTAGCGAAGAGCACAATTGTGCACATTAGAGCATTTGCTCTGTTTTTTCAGATAGATATTCAGGTCCTGGCCAAGGTGCAATTTCATTTTATACTGATCTAACCACTAGTCTTCAGCTCCCACAGTTGGGCACTATTTCCCTCATCCAATGACTGGCAGCTTTAGGGGGAGTCAGAGCTGTTCACTGATCCGATAGAAAAAAAGGCATTAATTTTAGAAGATTAATCTGCTGGATCATCAAGCTGATCCTGCTAACCCTGTGGCCACAATGGCTGAAAACAAAGAAGAATAATATGAGGCTACAAAGAATACAAGTCCTACCAGATAAATGGCTTTATAAAAACTGGATATATTTTATTAAAATGTCTAGTGCTCTGTAACAGACAGCTGCCTTGCATACTTGAACTTCTGAAGTTTGCATATTAGTCTGGGAACTGTTAGCACAAAAGGTGTTATTGCTACTGGAAGTCTATGATTCTAATATTCTATCACAAGGACTTTATAAATATTTTAAAAAATTAAGTACATTTTTAAAATCAAAATAAATGTACTTTAATGAATGTTCCAGAGGCTCTTTGTAAAGAAATAGTGTCACATGCAAATAGTGAGGCTATTTCAAAGACAAGGCCATGGACACTGGATAATTTCAAGACTTTTGTTTTAAGAGAAAGAAGTTGCTTTGCAGTTAAGGAATTTTCAGCCTATGGTAACACGTTTGCAAATGCTCTGCTGTTGTTCTACATTGTGTACATTTCTAGATCAGCAAGTATGCTCCCTTCAGAAAGTAAAGCTGGAAAATAAAAGTTAAAGCAAATGACCTTGATTCACCCAGTATGTGCTCTCACCTTTCTGAGAAGATACAGACTAGCTTGACTTAAGTCTCAGTTATGAATTCTGAAGCACAAGGCTTGTAATGGTGTGAATTCCACTCTGGAGTTCAGTGATACTTGGCACAAGCACTATCATCATTTCACAGGACAAGTCCTGTGAAGATCTGTAGTACTGTGGTCCTATCTCTGTAGCAACTGAGTGACTTTAGTAAGCTCATAATGCATTCATATCATTTATAATTTCCTCTATAAGTCTTCTTTTCAGATTATTTTATGACTGCTAGCAGCAGGAACCTGTAAAGGTCTATCCCAGTCCCAGAACGGCAAAAAGACTGAGAGCAGTGAATTAAAGCCATGAAGGGTCTTCTGACTTCTAGTTCTGATTAGAATATAAGTCCTCTCCCACTGTGAAATAAAAAATATCTAGAAGAAGACACAATGTACTAGAGAGCTAATTAGTCTTGGAAACAGAATCACTAATCAGATCAAATTATCCTTCTGCTGTTTCTTCAAAGAAGATACTATTGGACATGTAAGTACAAATGACAGATTCAGTGAATCCATCTAAACAGCCTATAGAAGAAAACCTTGTTTATAAACTCGAAAGAATGCTTGCACAGGAACATTGTTTGGAGTTGTTCACTGACCTGTTTTCCCAATTATTTCAAATATATAGATTCAATGATTAGATTGTGTGAGACAACATAGAAACTGTATATTTATATTTGTTATGATGTTGAAAACCTCCTTCATGCCAGCCCACTTCATAACAAGTACTTATTTTTATTACAGTGATAGCACTGATGAAGTGACTTCTCATGGAAATCAATGGCAAAATGTCAATGATTTTGATAGATCAGACCCAAAATATCTACCAATTACAGTACTCCAAATTTATTTTGGATGCATTTAAAAATGTTTATCTCTGTTGGGGCACTGAGGGTAGAGTTGCTTGTTATTTCAGCTTGCAAATTTATTCATGCAATAAGGAATATGAGAAAAGCATAATGAAATACTTCATTATAGATAGTTTCTGCTTTACTGTTGTGATGGGTTGGAGCACATTATGTAGCAAGTTTAATGAAAACCATTAGAAAGGTATGTCCAAAAAGTACCTATGCTGAAGTAACTGTCCTATCTAAGAAATGTCTTCAATGATGGGAAGATTTGTGCCATCTTCCTCCAAAAGACGATGTGTGTTTAAACCCCCAGATCCTCAGTCCCATCCTGGTATGAAGTAATAATAGTGAATTTTTCTTAACTAGTATGGATAATAGTAGGAGGAAAAGGGAAGGAATGGGAGAAAAATCTAAGGAAGAAAGAAGAGATAACAGCTACTCAAAACCACTAAGAAAATAGTTTCCCAGTGATGGACAGGAAGTAGATAGAATATTTCAGAAAGGGGGTTTGCAAATATAAATGAATATAACTGTTTCTAAAGCCTCATCCTCAAGAAGAAGACCGTTTATTTTATTCCTTTCAAATAATACCAAAGCTTCTTAATTTGCTATAGCCTTTATATATAAAGGCACCTTTTTCTTTGTGAGATATTTGATAGGTTCTTTAATAGTTTAACTCCAACTATTGGTTAAAGAAATGCCTACTCAGGCTGAAGCATAGCTGAAAGTATTTGAAGTTTCTAATATCAGTTCAAGTCTGGTTTAAATAAAATTAATGAGAGGACGCAGGATATGTGGATTAAAACCAGTGTTAGAAAGGTTCTGCTTACTCTAATTTTAACAGTCTGAGAATCAGACAAAATTTCCATTTGAGGGATATTTCCTCAAAATAGCTAAAAATAAATTGAAAATAGCTCCTAGAAGAACTGTCTTATTCCACTAGAGATTCCGAAAAACACTGCTGAGCTATGCACTCTGCTGAGTTTAGATAGCTTGCACCTAATTGATGGCTTCACACACACTGGTGACTATATGAGAATATCTTGCATTTGAGCTCACTCTCAATATCCTATACTATGAACTGAAAGAAATGTCAGAGACTTTCATTAAACAGTTACATCAAGATTCTACATCACAAGAGTTATAGCTATACACATAGCGCAAGAACATGTGGTTTATTACTTATTGTGGATAACATGAAATAAAGCATATCAAAAAGGTTTTCTTCAAACCTCTATGCAGAGAACATGAAAATAAATATGGACCTACCTACCTAGATGATAGTGAGGTTACCCACAAAGTGAGCACTTTTTATTTCCACAGTGAAGCAGAGAGAAATAGAGTCACAGTTAACACACGTAGAAATCGAGCTGGTGAGGAACATGTTGGTCTTTTGAATGTTTGGCTCAAAAGTTTGGCATCAGTGAATAAGCAATTTGCTAGTACTAATTGTTTCCTATTTTACATGTTGGGGTTTTTTAGTCATTGGAAGCTCAATTTGTGGGTTTAATTTTTATAATACATATTTTCAGAATGTTTTTGAATATCTGATGGGTTGGGCTTATTATTAGTGAATGGTTCCTATTCAGAACTACTTATAAAATAACTGTGTTACTGTAAGTCAGATGTATTTATGAGAATTTATTGCCTAAAGCATGGAACACTAATAAAAGCTAGAAGTTATACCCAGGAAAAATTGTTTTCTTCTTTAAGAAGAAATAGCTGAGAGTGGTTTATGGTAAGCTTAACATGAAAACATACTTAGTAAAAACACAATGTTCTGCACTGCATAAGAAATTGCTCATTGAACATTTTTAGGGGAGGGGAAAAGGAAAGAATATGTTGTCATTTTCAGAGCATCTACTTCACTTCATATACTGTAAACAAATATATTGAAAAATTAAATTTTCCTGGAACTTAAAAGCAAATATAATTAAAGTCCTAAAAAGTAGGAGGAAAAGCCTGCATGTCCTTAGCAAAGGTTAGTCTGCCAATATATTCAGTCATCACAGAACGCAACTACACTGCTTTGTGGAACCTTGCTATAGATATTAACATGCAAAACAATTATACTAATTGTTTTGCATGTTAATATACAGCTCAATCTGCCCTTCCAAGAAAGTACATTCAAAGAAATCAGAAACAGAAGTAGGTGAATTTAAATTCATTTGTTTGGGAAGGGGAGTAAAACCCAGAATGCATTGTTTCCTAAGAAATATTATTAACTAGCCCAGTGTCTTGCTGAAATGCATTATTTTGACACACCAAGAGAGGTATGAAAACAGCTATTACTTCTTATGTGTTTTCCATGTCAGAATCCTTTGCTATTCTTTCTTTAAATTTGTGAATGAATTTACTTCAGGCATCAAACAATGTTTTTGTAAAGGATTAAGTTAATGGCAAGTCTGAAACTTAAAACCAAATTCATTACGTTTCCAGGATTAGGCTTTTATACTTCTTTGGACAATTTCTAAAATAAAGTCATTATTTGTTTGAGACTCGTCACAGGAGGAATCATGCACTTAAAGGACTATTTTACAGGAAGTAGATCGCCAGGCTAGCTGCAACTATTCTTATGAGCAGAAGAAACAAAATGGGCAGCTCAAATACCATAAAAAATGGCAGCTCCGGTCACTGCTGTATCATAACAGCTGTAGCTACAATGGCAGACAAACGCACACACACAAAAGGTACTGTTAATTCAAACCCAAACAAATAGGATTATTTTTTTCCTGTTCAGCTATGAAAATGTCCTGTTCTTAAACTGGATGCTTGCAGTTGAATTTGTTTTTAAAAACAACCTGTTGGACAGAAATCATATGTAGCTTCCTCTGGTCAAGGGTTTCTAAAGGAAATTTCCAAAGAAACCTTTCCACTCTTCAATCACATCAATGAGAAGCTCTAACCAATGCTCATATATTTATCATTCCCAATTTTCAACCTCTCAGCCCAGACCAAGGCTTTCAAAGGCAGGATCTTAACTCCAGAGGCAATGCTTTTAAGATTTCAGCCTACCCACACTTGCAAAGGCTGATAATCTTCATTTTTGGAAGGTCAAACCAAAATCCTTGCTCAAGGTTATAATGTCAGGCACATTACAAGATAGCAAAAAATCACTGAACCTTTTTCCATCTGTTGTACCCATGCAAATTCCCAGTGCTTATTACAATAAAACATACATATATTAGTAGTCAGCATCTGATACATAATTTCTAAAATAACCCCATGTTTTGAAAAGAAAAACAAAGAATTGTAAAACATGTATATTGGAACAAGTTTTGAGGAAGATAGCCATAGCACCTCATATTAAAAGGAACAGTTATCTCTGTAAATTGATTCAAAAGGAAAATGCAAAGATACCTTTTGAAAAAACCTTAGCTCAAAAAAAAAGTCATGAAATAAATTTTTATCGAAAACACCTGACTTTAAAGAAATATCTCCTCATTCTTCCTTGTCCAGCTATTGTACCATATTGCTAATGCTTGAGAAGGGGGAAGTGAACAAAACTAAAAAAAGAATTAAAAAAAAAGGGAAATATTAAACTATTTTTGTGACAGTGGAATACATATGGTGAAAACTAAATTTAGATTGGCTGTGATCCCATACATTCCATTAATTTTGGCTTTCGAACCCAGAAAGGCTATTTGGAACAGACTCAGCACAGTGGGGTCCTGGCCCAAGACACGGAGATATTAGAGAAGAGCAACCATGCATAAATATTCACACATATATATATAAAGCAGACAGGAAACAATGCAGTGATTAATACAAAATTCCACATAGCCATTCTCCCCCATTCCTCATTTAGCTCCTTGAAATGTACCTGCATGAAGAAAAGCTACTTGTCCTTGAACACAGCCTGCCAGTCTAACTGCGCACAGCTTATACAATCCACTGTTAACAGAGCAGAGATTTGCAAGAGAGACATGAAGGTTAGCATGAATTAAATGAATGGAAGTGTGTGTTTGTCAGGAAGCTGGCTTAGGGAAAGAGAACACATAGGCATGTAAGTGAGAAAATTTTGATTTACAGGGTTTAAAATCCAGCTTCATGGAAAAAGTTAGTCAAGAGCATCCCTAAATTGCAGTTAGCTCCTGGCAGGGAAATATACCTAAGGAAAGCTGCCTGTAAATTGCACAGAAATCTGAACTTTTCGAGTAAAATGACTGGTCTGCAGACTCTGTCTTCATTACACCTCTTCCCACCTTGAGTTTTTTCTCATTGGACCAAAATATTGAATTTTTATGTAACAAAGTTTCCACATGAAAAGAATAAAGCAAGTTTTTTCTATTTTCATCTCACATTCCACAACTGTATCCCTAGTTGCTTCTGTAGCCTCATTGGCAACATGGGCACTGGAGATCTGTAGGCTGGAAGACGAGTGTAGAGAGAAAAGTTCCCAAAGAAAGTGAATCCCAGAAACCAAATCATGCAAGATCCTGCTGGATTCAAATTCCTCTGTCAAAGAGAAGCTGTTGCACCCCATTCAACTGTTCTGGCATTAGAAAAATACCTGTAATCTACCAGTCATCACCTTGTACTTTAGTACAGCAGATGGTGTACTAAACTGGGTGTAACAGTGTAAATTAGTCTATTGGCATACCAAATTAAGACAACCTTAGAATGAGACAACCGTAGCTACTTTGGACCCTACAGGCCTATCCACTTAGTTTAGTGTTGATTCAAATCATGACTATTTGGGAGATTGTTTTGAGTGATGTTAAAAAAAACCAACAAATATTCAGACTAAATTCATAATAGTTCTCAGTTTTCTTGTTTGTTTGTTTGTTTTTTTCTGAAAAGTTTGTTAAATGAAGACCATTACTGAAAGGTGTGCTATCATTCTTTTAAACTTAGGAGAGAAATTTTACCCAGGCAGAAGTGAGGAAAGAAGAAATAATGGAACACCAAAAAATCAGCTACACTGATTTTGTTTCTCCCGCCCCAATTGCTTTCTATTTTGATCTGTTGTGTCCTGCAACTTGATAAATGGTTAAATTAAGGATAATACTTTAAATTGAAGTGTGAATGAATTGTTTCATTAGTGTTTGCAGGCTCCATTATAGAGTAAAAACACACAACTGAGATTGGACATAAAAGTAAACTGTGTTTAGGGTACACTAAAACCCACAGTAATGTTCCAAGTATAATCTTGCAAACTAATACAAGTCAGCTGCAATGCATTAGCTGTTTCTGGTTGTCAAAATAAGACATTTAGTGACACATTTTTCCAGCTAAGATTCAAAGAAAGAATTGTCTTTTTTACTGCTAAAGTTCTGCAATTGGCCCTAAGTTACAGGTGAGGGCACTATAGGCAAAAATAAAACCTTAGGCTGAATGCAGATACATTTAAAGTGACATATCTTTAAAATGCTCAATAAAAAGATGATCACTGACATTTCAAATCACAGAATACTAACTCCCAAGTTGAAAAGCATTTTGTACTTGGGATATAAACACCGCTACTTAGAGAAGAATGGAAGGGTTTCCCTAGAAAATGTATATTATATACATATGCATATAGACATTTGAAAAAAAATGCCTAAAAATAAAATTAATGTAATCAAACAAGATCTATATAAGAAAAATTAAATCTGCTGCCCAGTGTACTTGAATCAGGGTACAGTCCGAGACATGACTGCACAGCAAAAGGAATGAAAATACTAGTTAAGATTTTTCCCTCTATGATTGCCAAACCTCCCTTGATAATGTTGCAGGAGCCCTGATATTCTAAGATAGCTCTGTTTTTTCCTAAGTAAATACAATTGTAGAGCATTTCTGTACTTGTTTTCAAATAGGTTACAGACATAGTAATGTACATCACACTCAGAATTATTTGAGGTTTAAATAGTAAGATTTTTTTCCTAAATTTTTAATATTGCTTAAAAATGAGAATTTAGTATGCATTTTGCCTTATTTTAATTTTACTAATTTGAAAAGTACTTTAAATACAGCTACCTTGACTTTTTCCATAAGATGTATCATTTCAGCTCAAAATATTTAATTGAATTGAGCTGGAAAAAAGGCCATGTTTAGTCCCTCATGTAAATTAGGTGATTTTAAAGAACACTCAGCACCAAACTGCTTCTCTGGTAGTTAATGAAGCATTTTTTCTATTTAGTTGTTTCAGTAAATAATAAAAAAAAAATCAGCAAGAAATGGATGTCTTTATTTAAGTGAGGTACTCAAATGCATCCAGAGGAGGGCAACAAAGCTGGTGAAAGGACTGGTATTCAGTGACAGGACTGGATATTCCCCTGGTATCCAGTGGAAATGGTTCAGAACTGTGGCACGGGAGGTTTAGACTGGACGTTAAGAATCATTTCTGTACCAAGACAGTGGTCAAATACTTCAACATGTTTCCTGGAGAGGTGGTCAATGCCAGAGGTGTTTAAGAGGTGCTTGCACAATGCCTTGAATAACATGCTTTAACTTTTGGTCAGGCAGTTGGACTAGATAATCATTGTAGGTCCTTTCCAGCTGAAATTTCTATTCTATTCTACTCTATTCTATTCTATTCTATTCTATCCTAAAGTTTTGAACAGAGTTTGGATCTTGACTTCATAATATTTTTTTACAGTCTAATATATGGACTAACTGAAATCTAATGTATTTTTCTAAAATGACTTGTAGAAAAAAATACAGACTGTATTGTCTGAAACCTGGTACAAGACAACTGAAAATGCTGGCATGGTGCATGTATAAGCAAAAATTTTTCAGTCTTTTATTTGGCTTCGTCTGAATAAAATAAACAAAAAAACCCTTCAAAGAATATGAAGAAAGGAAAAGGTAAAGAAAATAAAAAAAGAAAGAAAATAACTACGGTCCCTGAGATTTTAAAACTCATGAGACTTCAAACAGTTTGCAAACTCTATCTTTATGCAGAGACAACAACTGGAAATATTTTACTCATTTACCAGAAGGAGTCTGTCATCCTCATGAAGAACTAAACATCAGGTTCAAAACCCAAGCTATCAAAAAGTTCAACTAACCCAATGTCTGCCAGCTCTGTGACACTGGGCCATAAAATCCCTAAATGTTTGGATCTTGTCCAACATTTAAACCCATCAGATACAAATGTAAACAAAGTCATCTTGGCAAACAGAGGGATCCACAGCAGGAATCACTTCTGACACCTGCAATATCAGGCTGATTTTTCCATGGATCTTTATGCAGCCTAAGCTCAAAGGCTAGTAAACTCAATGTCTAGTAGGTCAAAGTCATCTATTAGTAGCGCCAAAACTGAGCACTTAGGTAATTTGCTCAATCCCTCCTTTATTCACAGAAACACTGGGAGACCTGTCTAACCCCAGGACAATCCCCAGGATCCCAAGACAGGGCACAAGGTTGTCTGTAAAACATGCGGTTAGAGTAAGGAACTAAGGAGCATGATGATGACGGAGTTCGTACACCCAGAACCCTGCAAGAAGACATTTCTCTTCAAGGGATCTGATGATTAACAAAAATCTACTTAAAGGTCCAAAGTCTACTCCTCTCTCCTAAAAGCAGGTAGATTGCACATCTTCAAAAAAGGACTACTATTCCGGACGACCCTGTTTTCACTGTCAGAGATAAGTGATGTTTGGACTCCAACAAACCTACTGCAAGTACACTTCTAAATCAACCCCAGTGGATTTGGGGCTCAGGTCTGACCATTAAAATGGTTTAAACTCTGTTCTGCAGTTGACAGAGCTCCATCCATTTCTTGTCTCCCTTTCCTTTTGAGAGAAAGCCTCAGCTGCATTTTGGATAAAAGCTCTTCCTCTCTAGGTCCTATACACCAAAGCCATGGTGCAGAAGATGCTGCCATCCCATGTCCCACCTGGCCCTAGTGATGAGCTTGCTACCAGGTTGCCTCAAGGTGTTGACAATAAAATGCTTCCTGATACGCACTTAAATAGGTACTTGGGGTAAAAGCCCCTATAGAATTTAAGTCCCCTCAATGTTAAGCAAAAGCTGAGAAGAATTTTTTTGGACTACAACTTCGACCTGATTTCCGAGGAGGTGTTCTCTCCTAATGACATAGTTCTCTCTATGAATTGCTCCTCAGTGAATGAGAATGTACTTTTCTAGCATTTTGAAAGCAAAAGTACAGACAACGAACTTGACAGCACAAAAGCCCCAAATGTTACAAAAAGCCTTCATGTTACAATGAGGTAAATACAAGTTTTCTTCTAACTCAGTGCAGCCAGGCTATCACCCCACATTTCATATTTTGAAAGCAAGTAAGCCCTAATTTCTTACACTAATATTTTAGTTTAAGCCTCTAAAACTTAGAAAGATTTTAATGATGTTAAGGGAAAGGTTTGAACAGCTACCGTTACAATGAAACTACAAAAACCAAAGCAATGTCTTGCTTTTACAATACCATAAAATTAGGGAATTAAGAAAATCATAAGCCGCCACAGAAGTTTCAACATTTAACAAAAATATATTTTCTTTCACACATATTTTGCAATAGAAACAACTCAATATGAATGCAGACATTTATCTGATCTATATTCCTTCCACAAAAGTGGAGGTTTTTTATATAAACAAGTAAGTTTTGCTGAATTTTCCTTGCAAATTAAGATTAAACAGTTGGTATTTATCAAACAAACGATGAGAATACTGTCTGGTAAAACACAAATTAAAATCTCTTGCCTAAATTAAAAATATCTATAAAAATTATTTTTGTGACACTTACTGGTTTATTTAACAGTCTAGTTCCCAGGAAAAAAACCAAAGAAATATAGTCCTACTTTCCCACCTTCCCTCTTCCTCCACCATCCCTCAACTGAGCCACTAAAGAAGCCAAAGGAACCCCACAGCCATTATTGGTGCAAATGTCCTGTAGACCATATACTTTCTGGGACCTTCAAATATATCCATATTTTACACATTATTCATCTTCCAGTTTCAACTTTTCTTTATTCAGAAGTTGTAGAAGTAAGGTTTTTTTAAGGAATAATTTTTGTTAACGCAATGCAACTGTAGCAATTTCTGGTGGGTGAAACTTAGTCTTCATTGCAAACTATTTTAATCATGTATATAACAGCAAAAAGAAGGACACTTAAATCATGTGTATAACACCAAACTGAAGGTCAGTTTCCATCAGAGCAGAACTAATGAAACTCCGACTAAATAAATTCACAAATAAGAAGTCCCAGACATTTGGTATCAAGTTCTGTGAGAAGAAATTTATTTCATGAAGGACACAAAAACACTCACAGTGGGAAAGTGGCATAAACAGTTGAGGCTTGCCAGCAGTGCTCTGCCAACGCCAACTGCAACAGGAGGCAAACCTCAAGGCAGAGGATGACTCTGCCTCAGCCAAGAAACCATACAATTTTGGAGATTATGAGCACACAGAAGGAAGTAATTGCCCTAAGAGGTGGCACTGCTTATGACATGGATGCCTAAATACTCCAGGGGAGACATCTCCTTTACTTCAAGGCTTCACCAGGTTTGAGTCAGCAGCAATATTTACTCAATAGTAGCATAGATTCTCTACCATTCATCAAAAAGAAAAATACTGTTACCACATTCTAGCACCCATTTCAAAATCCCTCCTGATACTTTGTTTGGTTCAACCAGATTTAATTTACTAAATTTGCTTGGGTTTGCAGGCCTGCCTGACAAATAAAGCAGAATTGATTTATTGTCCCTTGCAGTGAAGCAAGCTACACATGTGTAAGAAAAGAATAGCTTTTTAATAAACCATAGCATTATCTTAGCAAGACTAAGTATGCATATCATAATAAACCAAGTAATCATGCAAATTAATGTCTGGAAAAAATGTCTGATTTTTAGGCTAAGACAAATGTATGCTCACATGTTTCTACATCACATAAATGCATTTAGCAAATGGCTAAAATGACAATGCAGCTTATTTATAAGATTTTTATACATATTTAAAATAGATTAATTTTCTTGGTTCCTCTGGATTTTGTTCTTGCCCTCGCTGCAAATATAATTGAAATCTCTAAATTTGTCTATTTATGGAACCACAGAAAATGAGGTACTTAATATTTTAAATAAGACAAATAAAAAGGTTAAGTAACAAAATAATGAAATATCAAATTTTTGAAGGCTGCATCCCAAATAGTGAGAGAAGTAAGTCAAAAACAAAAGCTTGACTAGTTTTTTTTAATAATTAAGGAATTGTATAACAGTTTAAAAGGTTTATATGTGGGTGCACACTGCAGACAGACGATAAATCATTCCTTCAGGACAACTGTGCATTATGATTAATAAATGCTAGCACAATTATAAGTCAGATGCCACATTTTCTCTCTGCTCATATGAGACTGGTGCTGTTTAACATCTTTGTTGGTGACATGGACAAGGGGACTGGGTGCATCCTCAGCAATCCCAGGCACAATTACAGAGAATGGATTGAGAACAGCCCAGAGGAGAAGGAGTTGGGGTTGTTGGTGGATGAGAAGTTCAACATGAGCCAGCAATGTGAGCTCACAGCCCAGAAAGCCAACTGTATCCTGGGCTGCATCAAAAGAAGTGTGGCCAGCAAGTTGCAGGAGGTGATTCTGCCCCTCTAGTCCACTCTGGTGAGACCCCACCTGGAGTACTGCATCCAGCTCTGGAGTCCTCAGCACAAGAAGGTCATGGACCTGTTGGAGTCAGTCCGTAGGAAGGTAGGAGGGCCACGAATATGATCAGAGGGCTGGAGCACCTCTCCTATGAAGACAGTCTGAGAGAGTTGGGGCTGCTCAGCCTGGAGAAGAGAAGGCTCCAGGGAAAACTTAGAGCAGCCCACCAGTATCTGAAGGGAGCCTACAAGAAAGCTGGAGAGCAACTTTTCACAAGGGCATGTAGTGATAGGACGAGGAGTAATGGCTTCAAACTAGAGGAAGGTAGATTTAGATTAGATATCAGGAAGAAATTCTTTACTATTAGGATGCTGAGACAAGAAGAGAAGGCTCCAGGGAAAACTTAGAGCAGCCCACCAGTATCTGAAGGGAGCCTACAAGAAAGCTGGAGAGCAACTTTTCACAAGGGCATGTAGTGATAGGACGAGGAGTAATGGCTTCAAACTAGAGGAAGGTAGATTTAGATTAGATATCAGGAAGAAATTCTTTACTATTAGGATGCTGAGACAGAGGAACAGGTTGCCCAGAGAAGTTGTGGATGCCCCACCCCTGGAAGTGTTCAAGACCAGGCTGGATGGGGCTTTGGGCAACCTGGTCTAGTTGGAGGTGTCCCTGCCCATGGCAGGGGGATTGAACTCTATGATCTTTAAGGTCCCTTTCAACCTAAACCATTCTACGATTCTGTGTTATTCCACAGATGCAAAATCATTAGTGAATTTAATACACACAACTCTATGAAGAAGGCTAGAAGTAGCTTATAAGACTATATAAATTTTTTGAATTGAAAGAAAAAGAAAAAGACCTATCCAAGAAGATATGAAAAATTTCCATATGGACTAAGTGAAAAAGTTTTCCTGGAATTTTCTTTTGTGCTCTTATACTGAAATTTGTGTTTCCTCTTTAATATGATGCTGGTCTTAACAAGTGATGTCAGCTTTAAAAGATGTCTGAAGAACAGAATGAAGCATGGTGGTAAAACAATTTATGAAATGATGCATAAATAGCCTGTATAGTTTCCCTATGAGACTTGACAAAACATACTGGCTTCTATCCAGACATCAAAATGTAATTAAGTATGATTTGTTATGTATATTCATGGATTATTCACATCTGAATACTTTGTTTGCTTGAACTGCATTAGCGTATTTGGCCCCAGTCTACAAAATATTTTAAGTGAAAAATCAAATTACAGCAACTTTTCCTGGAGGAAATCAGTTTCTCTTTGTCTGCCTTTCTACCGATCTAGTGCAATTAATAGTTTGAGACATTGGATTAGTGTTAGACCATTAATCTAAATATTTAAAATAGTGACAGATGGTGCCAATACAACACACAGTGTGATCCTTCAGGAAGGAAAGCCCAGCTATGGGAGCAACACCAATATTCCATATGTTCAGGTTGTTGGTGAACACTTAAAAGAGAAAATGATTTTGTCCCAACAGCAACAGAATTCCCACAATTCCTACATAAACAAACAAGTTGTCAAACCAGTTCAAGGACTACCCCGTACCAAGTTTCTATGTTTTCAGGCCTTGATCAGGACACTATCTTCAAACATACTGACTCTGCTGATGAATGAGAAGCTCCATTTTCTCTCATCTGTAAAGAGGGGAAATCTCTCACCTTTAAATTCCTGCCAGATTGGCCTTAATCTTTTCTGTGTTGATTTAGTAGGTCACAATTTTTGTTTAAGTAAGTGGTGTCTGTTGATTACTTCTAGCAAAAGAAGGAGGGAGAAACACCCAAGCAGAAGCATCTTCCCCTTACTCTTCTCCCTCCCTTTCCCTGCTCCATGTAAATATATTGATTTGTACTGCAAATTTAGATATGGCTCAAACAACTTTTACAAGATGTTAAGAAAAATACACAACCTCCACAGCACACTTCCAACAGTGAAGATGTTATCTTTGGCCATGTGGCCATAAAAAATGTGACTACTGCTTCCTCATTTGGCCCACTTTATGGCAATTAACATGGAATTCCAGATCCTTTAATGTAACCACTTTTCCATGAAACTCCCTCTGTGTGGTAACCAACACAGTGGGAGGCCAGTCACTGGCTAAGGACACTCAAGACCTGTTATATCACCAACATTAATTTTGTTGTTTGTCATATTTTATCATCAAAGCCTAAAGGATTTTTACAAATCCTATGGACCTTTGTGCTATGCTCAGTTCTGCCAGATATGGTGGAAGAATGGAGAAAAGAAAGGGAGTAAGTACCAGAATGTGTTGCAGAATATAAATAAATACAACTGATAAGGGTGTTCAGGTAGAAAGAAATGGACCTAGTGAGCACGAGAGTGCTGAAGCAAAGTTTTAAGCAGAATGTCAAAAAACCACATCCATTTCAAAAAGGAAAAATAATCAAAAATTATTTTTGCCAAACAGCTATCTAAATAATACAGTCTAATTTTATTTATTTATTTATTTGAAAATGCTTAGCATCCTGTAACTATAGTAACAATTTGCCTTGCTGAGTGCATCTTTGTTAACATCCCCTTGCTGTAGTAATGCTTCCATCACCATCTGGCAGTGACAATTTTCTTGCTTGAGTGAAAATTCCTCCAAAGTATAAAAATCAGGCCATTTATTTTTAGGGGGTTGACTGCCCCAGCTCCTATTGACTTGCAGAGTTCCAGTCAAAACCTCTGTAAATTCAGTCACGTGATTTTGATATCTTAATGAAGGGGATAAGATGTTGTCCCAGTTTGAAGTCAAACAGAACCAATTTTGTGTTCTGTAATTTTACATTTTAGCTAGGCCTCCTCTAACTCTCTGAAATTAATGGCACATTGTGGAGAAAACAGCTCGTTCTCAGAGTGATAAGGCCAATGTTTGTGCTACATGTCAAGGAATGGTATGCAGAGAGGCTCTTGCTTATACTTATTGCTATAACAACCAAGGTCAGCCAATTTTCGTTACTTGCCCCTTAGAGGGTCAGGAACAGAGAAGCGTAGAGGGGTCACATCTGTGGGGAAGAGCAGACAGGACAGGTGACCCAAACCTGACCCACTGGGGCACTCCATCCCATCTGCCCCACACTCAATATAAAAGCTGAGGGATCAAAGGGTCAACTCCCTTTCTTCAATGGCCAACATCCAAAGAGGACCCTGTCTGTTCATCTGCCTTTGATCCAGATATGTGTGTTCCTGACTCCAGAGCTGGAATCCAGTTCCCATCCATCACTGAGTCCAGTCTGGGACTTCCCCAGTGCCTGCTGATGATGTGACTGTCATCCTGGGAGCTTGATACGGTTTCGTATATATTGTATCTATTTCATTATTTTCTTCTTTTTTATTTTAATATTTATTCTTCATTAAAGTATTTTAGTTCATTCTAAAATTCTGAATCTCCTTATCCCTTCCTCTCCTCTTTTGGGGGGATGTGGCGAAGGGCCATCTGTTGGTCCGGCTGCGGTTATTTCGGCTGAAACCACGAAAGATGCAATGTGAAAAATGATTAAGTTACAAAGCTAATCAGTTGCCCTCTTGCCTTTGATAGAGAAGGTTTATTTTTCAAACTTTTTCAAGTTTTAAAAATGTTTAAATTATGTTTTAAAAACCATGTACTCTACCTCACCTCCTTTGCTTCACAGAAATCAGTGGTATTAAGCAGATGGCAATAACAGCTCCATTATTAATAAGATAGGTTCCAAGAATATCACATGAAGACTGGGAAACCTTCGGTTTCCATGGTAAATCATTTGTCTCATAGACTTCATAAACTTGTTTAACATTCCATAGTCAGTGGGTCAAATGGAAGTAATGTAATCACAGTTATTAGGTCAAACAAATAAGTTAAGAACTCAGAAGTACAGCAAAATACCAAATATGTATTGACAATGGGACAGATTGGACAGATATAGAAGAGGCCTTTCAATCGTGGTCCTCCCGCCTGTCTATATTTTTACATTTCAGTAACTCTTCTGAATTCTGCTATAAAGCAGAAAACAGTGTAATTGCACCACAAGTATAAAATAAGCATTATTTTTCAGTTAGAAACAATATAAGTGGTACTAAATAGTTAATTAAATTAAACTCCTGTGGCCAGGATTCTGTTTTGCATATCTGGTTATTAAAAATCAGCTGATTGATAGATGATTTTTGCATTCGACGTTTTCTACAAAATTGCATGAACACAGCCAAATAATCCTTCTGGGTATGGGGGGAGTACAGGTAAAAACCAAACTGATGATAGAGCGTAGGAAAATATTTATACATATTTATTTATGCCTTTGAAGAGTATAGACCAGACAAAAACATGGGGCCACTTTTTTCCAGACCACTCATGCAAGCATTTGCCTCTGTTGATTTCTCCCTTCACAGGTTCAGAGCTTTCTGTGTGTGTTCACATAGAGGCAAATCTTTGCCTCAGAGTAATTTTTTTTTTTCCCCTGAAAGTAAATGTTTTCAGGAAAAAAACAATTGACAGTAGCAGTTTAGGCTGGCATTTGGAAACAGTGGAGAGAGCAGCATGTAGCTTGACAGGAAACATATTGATGGAAGAAATGTATTGATGGTCACAATGGGAGAGTTGAGAGACTGCAATGACTTTCAGTTTCTAGGACAATTCTGTAGCGTTTGAATGCTTTGTAGAACAGGTATGTTTTAAACTGAGCATATTTAACATGAACACTTAAAAAAAAAATCTGAAAAGAAAACCCCAACTAATGAGTTCTGTTCCACACAGTATCAAATAAGTCAGATTTCTCAGTGAGAATTCCGTAAGTTACCTGAGAGAAATGATTAAATGCCTGGTTATCTTTGATGATTCAACATCTCTTAGGCTGGGGGTCTCAATATACCTCCCAAACAGCAATTTTACAAAATCTGTTTTTTAATATTAACGCAAGCTTTCCCTCCTTCACAAGGGACTATATTTTACTTTTCTAATGCTTATTGAAAAAATATGCTACAAACTTATTAAATATGAGATAAATCCTTTTATGAAAGGACTGAGGAGAAAATTCCCTATTAAGTGTCTAGTTTTATCTTTTTAAAGGAGGTTAGCATGTGTAAGACAACTTTGGAAAGGTTAGATAGTCTCTGAGGAAGACTATTACCAATTTCCTGACCAGAAAATGCAATGATAGTGTGGAGCTCCTTAGGCAAAATTATAAAGTCCAATGTTTCTGTTTTCTTCTTTATAAGGTAAAGAAATCTAACTTTTATTGAGAACATTAATCCCTCCTTGTGTTATAAACTGTTATGGAGTGCATAGTTCTTTTCACTGGGAAAAAAGTAATCTGTTGAAACAAGAAACATTGCTTCTTCCAGTCGCCTTTATAAAGAAAATTTAATACACATACTTAAAATGCAGAAGAAATTGTCAAAAAGTCTCATGAACAACACCAGCAGAGCTCTCAGAATTTCTTGAACTGAGATGTGAAAGTAAGAATCTCTAGCCATGACCACAGTGCCAAGACAGGTGTCTAACACCACTCAGATGGTTAGGAAGGATCAGCTTCTGATGGGGCCAGTCTCTTTACTGAGCTTGAAGAGGGAGCCTGTGGTCATTGCCTGTTTCTTAGCGAGGCTAAAGGAAGACAAACTGAATCATTACCCTGCTTGTCACTCATCTCCAGTGATGCTGTGGAGGTCAGACATAGCTTCACAAGAGTCAGCAGTGCTATAACATGAAGAATGCAATGGCATGAAATGTGATTTTTGTTTTTGTTTTTTTTTTTTTGAGAGGTGTTAGACTGGAATTCATTTCATAGAATGAAAGAATGACAGAAATATTTGAGTTTCATTGTGTATGCACTACAGATTTGCCTCATGCCAGCCTCAGGAAAGATAATACTTCTCTAGTTCTCCCTTCCTGGGAAGTAGATGCATAAGAAAGCTGCTGCTTCTCTTTGGCTGTCTATTTTGTTTGGACATCAGGTCCATGACTAAAAATTTTCTCTTCACAGTATCTCCAGAATTGCATCTCAGTGTTTAACAAGAGAAAACTCTCTTACTACTGCTAATGAGAATTATAAATAGCTCAAAACAGGCAGAATAAATGGATGGGCATATTTATAAACTTGTTATAATAATTATAGGCTGAAAGATCAAAAACAGAGGGCACCAGAAATTATTTTAAAGGCAACAATCACCATATTTTCAGTAAAATAAATGTAATATATTTGGCATAAAACAAGAAAACTATGACCTATGAGTCAAAGACAAACCAGACAAAAGTATACCCCAGCTGCAAAATAAATAGGCATGAACATAAAATTACTATCAATCTGATTTGTTACACCTGAATAACAGTTTTCAGGTACTGAAGCAATTCAAGCCATGCCGTCTTTCTAATTTATGTTGTATAACTTCAATATGACTGAAGAACCAGAATGTTGTTTTTAAAATATATTAAACTTCATACCCTAAACATCCATTCTCAAAATCTACCCTTCAGTACTCTTATGTGTTTCCTTTCATTATTGATAACGGAAAAATTACAAAATTCTAGCAAATGGCAGAAAATACACCCACACACCTGCTACTAAGTATCTACTTATGTCCATAGGAAAGCTTTGCTTTAAAAGGTTTGTTGAATTTTTAGAAAATTGCTGTATCTACTACAACATATTAGGAGGGCTGTTGCAAACTTTGTTTTTAGGAAATACAGAAAATACAAGACTGACATGCTGCAACATACATTTTACATTCACAACTCAGCCAACACAGACAGCAGGGGTCTTTGCCACTAATTGGGATTTCTAGGTGCCGCAAAGATACCAAGGGCTTTCTGCTATTCTTCTCCACTCCAACTGGTAAAAGAGTCACTATTCCACACCCATTCCCATTAAAATATCTTTCATCCACAGTGCCAAGATAAAGATAACATGTACCAGTATAACCCAGAGGTGATGGCCACTCCACTGTAAGCCAAGAAGACCTCTTGAAATTTAAGTGGAGAACCTTCACAGCCTTCTAGGCTGCGATGGTTATGTAGACAAATCAGGATGTCATTAAAAAAAAGAAAAAAGGAAACAAGCAAAGCAACTCCCCGCGTACCTAGCTCAAGTAAAACTTAATCCACAGTAATTCTACATCCTCTTTGAAACTTTTAAGTGCCATTTTTCTGGACATCCTAGTAGCCCATGCACTTTCTATCAAACAGGCAGATCTATTCAATATGTGTCAGGTCTACTCAACAAAGTTATCATGAAAATTAATGGTAATGTGATGAACCTCAGAATAAAAGCAATTAACTTTTTTTCCAAATGCCAACAGTACAAAACCGCTACATCTTAATTACTTCTCTATCAACTTACTTCATATTTTTCCACAACGTGCAGTTATTATCTAAATAAAACACTATTTGGGGACTCATTTTCCAGCATGACGGAGTAATTTTGCTCCATGTTGATAATGTGAGTTTAGATTTTACCCTAGTCTGGGAAGAATCTCTCCATCAAAAGGCTGAACTTCCTTTTAAATGGACCAAGCACAGACAGATCATCCACAAACCTTTTGTCTCTAGTTTCACAGTAGCAAGAAAAGAATTATCCTGACCACAGGCATTGTGTCAGTCCATAAACAACAACAGCATGCCAAGGATTAAAGTAATCCATTATAATGGGTTCATCTCTTTACAGGAAAAAAAAAAAAAAGACTATTTTACCAGGTATCTTACAGATCAAGTTTATTCCACCTTTTCCATTTACTTTCTTGATACACAATCTGTGAAGATCAGTTAACATACAGGATCTGATCCCTAATGTGCTCTTATCAAGAGGAGTATAGATTCACTACTCTGTTGAGGATTTACTGGGTTTTGTTCTTGTTTTCAACTGAAATGGAAAAGCTTTCCCATCATTATGACAAATAAAAATGCAGCTTTTGTTTCATAATTACCACAGCTATTCAGAACTTGAATATATGACTTGTTTTTTGCTGTAGCTGTACTATGCAGATCTTAGGGGTGTCATAGAAACTAGGAATGATTCACTGGGCAGACATGTTTCTTCTCAGTCAAGAGTGAACTAACAACCCAGAACAACACTAAGAAAAATTGGTCTAATGAAGATGGTATCTTTCTTGAAACAAGTTTTTTACACATCATTTGCTTTTCTCTATTCCTCTTGATAACTGAATTTAATAAAGCATTTTCCATAATCTTTGTGCTGCAGCTATGATGCTTTATATATCTGCCTGATAAACACTGCCAGTTTGTACCATTTTTACAAGAGGGCAGAAGTGTGAGCCTTATGATAGTAAAAAAAAAAAACAACAAAAAACCAACCAACCAAAAAAAAAACCCAAACCAAAAAACCACCCCAAAAACCAAATTACAACATTTTTGGAATAACTTCTTTGCTTTTCTGTGAAATGTTCCAACACTACACAAGACAGTATTTTTTAAAGTAATTCAACTCCTCTGTCTAGAAGCAATCTTCCTCTTCACTTTATGAGAAAAATCCCTCTAACCTCCAGACAATCTGTGTTATGCAAGGCTGGGTACTGTCTCCCTATGCCATTCAATCTAATTAAGATTCTGCAACTAGAATTTAAGTTTACAATATTTTGATGAAACTTGAACCAGAAAATCAGGCAGTTCTTTATCAACTCTACAGTATTAACTTTTCAAAAAGAGAGCGCATTCTATCCATGTAGTCATTTTATTTTAAATAGAAGGACAATTACCCTTTCCCCATCACAGGTGTTTTCTCCAAAATCCCACATACAGTAGCCTACTAAATATTTTAGAAGATAACGGATGACTAGAGGACTTCAGATGTTAAAATGGGATGTAGAACCTGCTCAGTTTAAGTTCAGTCACAGTGTGGCCAAGAGTGACCCGCTACCTATGTGACGTATATAATATTTCATTTGTATTCTTTCTTAAAATGCTTCAGGCAATAAAGTAACAAAAACTGGGAAGATGTGTCTTTATAAAAAGCAGCAAATAGCAGTACAAGGCATCGTCATAAGACTGAGTACATTCTGTGTTAAGACCGGAAAGTAGGGAGAGACAAAGGAGAAAGGGAAAATTACATACCACTATTTGTGTTTGTTGTAGTCCTCCCTCTTCTTCCACCCTACAAAACAAGATCCCATACAGCAAGCGTTATCTACCTACTAGGAAGCAGGAGGCAAAAAGACTGTCAATCACAGGGGTATTACATATAGTAATCTTCCACCCTTTCTCCCCCTTGTAGTCATTAAAAACATAGGGATAAATTTTGTAGAAATCGGAAATATACTATTATGGAGAAAGTCAGTATAATGTAAAAAGGGGAAAGAGAGAGGAAGGTAGGATGGGAGAAAACAAGACTTTGACAAACACAATTACTAGTACGTAATTTTACATTTTTGTATGTCCTGTCTCCTCCCACCCTACAAAACAAGATTCCATACAACAAACAGAAGTGATCAGAAATGAAATCAGGCGATAGGCTCTTCTTAATTGCCAGCTTGAGGAACTCTTCAATCAAAATCATCCAGATTAAGCAATAAGTCTTGTTGATAACAGTAGTGGCAAGAACTGTATCAAGGATCAAATATCAGCTTTGCATATAGCAGGCATTGTTGCCTCAGTCCTTTGGTCTAGACGATTAAAATGCTTCCAATACTCTGCTCATGAACAGTGAGACATCTAAGGTTTTCCTGTACCCAGTGGAGTATCTTCACAGCACTAGGCAATGCTTATTTCGAGTATCACTGAAAGCTTCCTTTCTCATAGAATAAAACAGACATCTTCTTCACAGGAGTGTGGTGTAGGTCAGGGAAGATGTAAGTATGTCTGATGGCTCTTAAGAAAACCAAAAGGTATAGCTATTCATACATAATGCTGAAAACTGAATGAAAGAAGGACACACTACACAAACAACTTCATCTGAAAGTAGTTGGTTCAGAAAAATAACGAAGTCTGACACCAGCGGGTGTTTGTGTAGAAGCAAATCAAAGGGCTCAAAGAGACTCATGCAGAAAATTTTAGAATACCCAGATTTTGAACTACAGGCTATCGTTTCCTTATTGTCTAGCAAGTTGTATCTTGAATACACCAAGTACAGAAACTTTGAGAGCTCTAGGAAGTGTTTTTTGATGATCTTAATGGAAAGGGGAGTTAACACCCAATAGCTTCAGAGATCACTTGATAACAAAACTATCCTAAAATAAGAGACCTCAACAGATGTAACCCAGCTTCAATGCTTAAAAATATAAAGAGAAACTGATGTTGAAGTTATAAGACAAATATGATGAAATTACTACTAAAGAGAATGAGGTAGGTGGGTCAAAGCTTGTTGTAGATAAGTTCAAGAAGACTGAAAGAACATTTGTTGAAATACATACCTTGCTGCAGGAGGTAATTTCACTGTTTCTACACACATTCTACACTGCCAAAGTCTAAGTAGGCAACTAAGCCAGTAGGGGAGGAGAGAGGGAGTTAGATACTCATGCATTAACCGGTCAAATGTTACAATAGGACAGGCTTTAGAAATGTAGTTTCCTGACACCTTAAACACATGTTTCTTGCAACTGCTACTTCTGGATTATAAAAGAGCTGTTCTTGAGAAAAACATAAATCACTCCTCTATATCAGTTCACACAGGAGCTGCAGTTCATTCACTAGGCTATAGGAACTGGAATGTAATTAAGCTGTACATTTTGGAATAATTATTACAGTATCACTAAACTTGCAAACTTTAAAGGATGATTTTTGTTTAAAAAAAAATCTTTATAAAAATTTATGTACACCAAATAGAAAGTCAAACTTTAAAGGATGATTTTTGTTTAAAAACAAAATCTTTATAAACATTTATCTACACCAAATAGAAAGCTTTGAACATATGAAGGTTAAAATTCTTCAACTCCTTTTGAAATAAGTAGAAATACAAATAAGTAACAGGGAGAAGATAGGGGAAGAGGGAATGGCAGTATGATGGAAGAAGAAAATCCAAGAAAAGACGGAAAATATTCATATCCTATAGCTCAGGTTTTTTTTCCAAGAGTAAACCCAACAGAGGTAAACCTTGAAGGCAGATTGAAGACCAAATAACCCAATTGATAAAAAAAATAAACTCAGAGACAGAGAAGCTGTGAGAACATAGAAATGTTCTGTCAGTCCCAGGGAACAGAGCAACTAAAATAGATGAAAAGCAAAATAAATTACCTGTTTGCCTTGTTGAGGTTACAAAATACTTTATAAACTTCCTTTCTCAGGTAGCAAAGAGAATACATTTACAATGATACGTTAAGACAGCCAAGAAAACTGAAAAGCCACAAGTCACAAGAGAACAGGAGAACACAGCACCACACAATGACCCATTGGATTAGGGAGGACAAGGAAAACTGGATCCCATAGCTACTGCACACAGGCAAGTGGTACTGCTACCATTATACACAACAACCTCTGGCTTCCTAAATATGCCATTTATGGATGGGTTACCTGAACCAGAGCCTTCATGCAGGCTCAAAATCAGCACCTTGCTACAGATCCAGAGGACACACCACCTCTGCTGTTGTAGGTACAAAAATATTTGCCAGAGGACAAAGGATCTCGGGCAGAAATTCTAAAAAGGAACATAACAGGGATCTGCGTCACGGGGCTGCATTTACGGCTTTTTGGTTGTGGAACCTGTTTTGACCCTACAGCCAACTTGAGCTCCAGTCAAGTCTTGCTTATACACATCAGTCACCGAACACGGAGGATAGCAGGCTTGGATTTCCCATACAAGTTCAAGCTCCCCTCTGTCATACAGATTTGATTCAGTGGGAACATCCTAATAGAGCTAGCAGTCAGATTACATCATCGTTATATGCAATTTGCTGTCAGATACATGGTGCCTGCCCAGATTAATTGGAGTAAAGCCTGCAGAGTGTACATAGTGCAGAATACCAAAGCAGGCCCAAATCTCACTGCACAGTGCTGGTAACACGAGCGTAATGCTTTTAGGCCCATAAACTCTGCACTCAGTCATCTTCACTCCAAATAATACATGCGATTTTCTCGCCAAAAGCACATTAATGGCCATGAAACCCACAGAGAGCACAGGAAGAGATGTCATTCGCTTGTGGTGCCTGGAAGATCCTTTAGAATGAAAAGTTTCCCAAAAAATTAAATAAACAATCTTACAGTGCAAAATTTGTTCTTTGGCAAAAATCACCAAAGCATTGATTTTAGTTAGATATATTTTTACTGAAATGAAGTACAAAAATTTTTACCATCCTCTTTCCTTGAGAAAAAAGTGTTTGATCCTGACCAGCTCTACTGAAGTTGCAGCAGCTTTATGAGATATGGTGGTTTCCTTATACAAGTTGATATAACATGTTGGAAATACCTGTTGAAACACTGTACTCAATCAAAACCTGAATTGGCCATTTTTACGGTGGTAAATATCATATCTCAAATGTTCTTGCAAATTCATCTCAAAATTGCTAGAGGCTCTTTTTTTTTCTCAGAAGAAAGATCTTCCACCAGGGCATTCTCTTAAAGTTCTGCAAAACAATTGTTTTTGGAAAAGTTTTGTATCCATATAAATGTCACTATTTGAACAACAGGCCCCATTGGTCTAAGTAGAAAACAGCCATAATGCTGGATTAGAAGCAGGCAGTGCAGAAATAAAAAGAAAAGCAGCTATTTCTGCAAAAATGGACTGCCTTTTCTAGCTGGGGCACGCTCCATTTAGCCACTGGTGAATGTACACAGAATAACGAGTACAGAGTGAATGACTATTAGAAAAGAGAATGACTAAATAATGAGAACGGTTACAAAGAGACCACCTATTGAGCGCTGGAGATGAAGGACAGTTTTATCTATTGTAAAGAACACATCAGCTGCCAGAATACTTGGGAGGGAGAGGGAGAAGAGGAATAAAAACTAAAAAAAACCCAAGGAACATACAAGGACTTAAATAAAGGCTACTGAGAGATCATCTAATGATCTAACAAGAAAAAATCAGAAATCAAATTTCTCACCAGAACCTAAAAAGAGACTATACCCACTTATATTTGCAGTCTGCATTTTAGCACAAGCTCAAACAGAAGATACACACCTGAAAATAACATCCAAATGCAAGAACTCCTGGTTTCCTTGAAAGTCTATTTGGCAAAGGAGGGAAAAAGATTAAAAAAAAAAAACAAACACAAAAACCCCACTAATCAACACACCCTGGGGCACTGAGAAATAGAAAGAGGAAATCAGACAACTACAACTAACTGGCTATGCTCTGCCAGGGTGTCAGTGATATTGGATATTTCTATGACAACATGAAGTGCGCAGAGCTGCCATAATATTTTTTTCCCACTTCTCCAAGAGACAGAGGCAACCTGTGACATGTGGGCCAGTAACATTGAAAGAAGTTTGAATATTATTTTTTCCCCCTCAGCTGTCTTTAAGACATGTATGCAAGGAGATATACTTTATGCCCAAAGACCCCATTGTGCTTTGGAAGCAAAAGGTTTGGGCTCAGAAGCACAAGTGTTAAGAGATCCAGTGAGCTAAGGTAGGATGTAACTGGATTGTTTATACCTTCCATTATTAAATTTTCTTTCTGTCTCCTCCTTGCAAGTAGGTGGAGCTATATTGCTTGTTGTATGGAAAGTTATTTTTGTGGTAGACGAAGGCACACATTTTATCTAAATTTATGTAAAATTATTTATGTAAATAAAATTAAGATGAAATCTGAAAAACAGTACAGACAATTTATTTGGGTAAGGCTCACCTATCTCTGAAACGTGAGCAAAACAGCAGTATTGAAATTGCCACACAACTACAACATCTAAGATGTTGGAGGTGGAAGAAAGGAAGGAAGAAAGGAATAAACTTTGGACTACAGTATGGAGTTCAGTTTTCAGGCATTTACTCCTACGAATATACTGCTCACAAAAATGGAAAAGTACAAATGTACAATAATGGTAACATTTATTAAACAAAGGAGACCAGACAATTTTCACACATTTGAGTTGGGCATGCAAACAACCTTCATGAGAACACACAATTATTTTGTTCCTCTGGGATCTTATTTTTAACTGTTATCCTCATAGTGAAAATAGTGTGAAAAAGATTGTAGTCTGGGGATTTATTGTCTGGGTCAATTAGGCTTATGTACTAGATAGCTTACTATAAATGCACATACCAGAGCTTACAGTGCACTAAAGACATTTCATAATTGTTTAGAAAGGTAACCAACCTCCTCTGGCCCACCAGCCTTCATAGCATAACCAAAGTTATTAGATACGCACATAACAGCTCACAAATTGCATTATAATTAATATTTATTCTCTAGTCACAACAGTTAATCATTCACTGTACTGTAGACAGGCAACACGTCAGGCAAATACTACCTGTAAAAAGGCAGCCATATAATTAAATTTTATTTTATTTATAAATCAGCAGTTTTTGCTATCCCATGTTTGCTTCATAAACAATTGGAGCTTGACAATACTATATTTACTATTTTAAGCCATTTGCACATGAAGACAATTAAGTCCAAGGTGCCTTGGGGAAGGAAAGACAACAGCAGGAATATAAACCATATGAATACAAAACAGGTTCCAGACACTGTAGTTAAGTGCAGGTTTGATGGAATATGATTACATGCACTGCAAGGAACGCCAAAAAACCCAGAAAAAAAAGTTATTTATATTACGCTGCTAGGCTGATCCAAGAAATGCTAGAATAATACCATATTACATCTGACTTCTGTTACAGTTGCCCACTTAAAATACTGCTGCACTGACACATTTGAGAGATACTTCCTTAAGGAAGGATATAATTCCTCGGTTTTATGAAAGATAGAGCACAAGAATCAGCTTTGCTTCCTTTTTTTTTTTGCAGTACACAGTAGGTTTCTGGACTGTAGCTAAGCCTCTGAAGTACTACTGCAGTCTAAGTAACAGGTCTACCAGCACAATCTCTGTGTAAAGATATTCAGTTGTGGCAGTGATATCTTTGAAAAGACTACACAATTCTTTAATTCTGCCTCAAGTTAAAGATACTTATTTGTAATATTTTGAGTTAAAATTAGGTTGACGGTTGGACAAGATGATCTTTAAGGTCCCTTCCAACCTAGAAGATTCAGTGATTCTGAGTTGCTGCCCACATAAACATACTTTTTTTTTTGAGAATACACAATGAATGATACTCTTTCTACTGTAAAGCAGCAAAGTAGATGTGAATCCCATACAATAATACTAAAAGCCCCCAAACTTCAGGGGATACCATAGAATGGCCATCAGGAAAGACACAAGAGAAAATCCTCTAGAAAACACACATGCAAAAGAGAACAGCGAGAACATGTGATGAGAAGATAAAGCACTACATGTAGGTTTTCCACAGAAGTCAAGAAGGGCAACGACAAGATATCTAACCTGGAGGAGGAAGCTTGATTCCCAACTTCAAAAGGTGGACCCACCATGATTAGAGTGAGGAAAAACACTTGGAGGAGAGAGAAAGAGCTTTATGGATAGATGGAAAAGAACTGGAGGCAGACTGGATAGCAGAATAAGAGGAAGTGTTCATGTATATATTTGTGTGTGTCGGGGGGGACATTGACATTAAAAGAAACTAGAAAAAGATAACTTACAGAGGAGAGATAGAAACTAGCTGAAAATAGACTTTAAGAGAGTATAATTAGTCTTTAGAGATACATGAAAGAAACATCCACATGGTTGGAAGAGTGCAGGTAAATAAATTATGCTTTAACACATTTTTAGAAAACGCAGTATTTCTGTAGGTCTCAACAGCCTCCTATTCTGACTGTCCAAATTAGTTTTTAGAACCTATAAAAATTGTACAATACATCTATATGTTCAGATACAGTATTTTAATGCCTATGGTTATAGAACTGCTTTTGAATACTGAGGTATTTTTGTATGCTATGATAATTCACTCTAACATGTAACAACTGGGCTGTTTTTAAAACTTGTACACCCCCAAGCATTAGAACAGGAGCTAAGATGACTAACCTCAGTTGTAGAACTGTTGATTATATACCCTCAGTGCATTACTTATTAACTTTTTCTTTAAAGAATATTGTGTGCTAAAGCAACAAGAACACATTATGCTGGGTAGTAACAGCTTGAATCCAGGGCTGGCATTTTGTCCAGTCTGCATATCAGACAGCTGTTGAGTGGTACCTAACTTGCATCAGCAAGTATTATGGGTCTAGGACACTGTACAGAATAACAAATGTCTTGTTTATTTTCTAATCGATTTACTTTTTAAAAAGTTTTTGCTCTTTTACTGAAAAATCCCAAGAATGGGTTCAAAGGAAAAAAAAACAAAACTGTTCACTTCATGGAAAATTACGTACCTACATGTCCCATGTACCTTTTAAAGATCCTTCTTTTTACAGTAAGTATGACTCACCCCTTGTAAGTTCTTATAACTTGCCACATAAGACTAATGATTAGAGGCTAGATTTGGGCACATTCACTTGATCCTGCTATAGCTCTCCAATGAGTGAATAAATGACTACTGAGCTGTCTCCTCTACATGCTAGCCTCAGAAAGAGCCATCAAGAAATGCTTTGTAGATAATTTTTCTAATTACCCAGCTTCCACTCAGGTACCTAAAAAAGATTTTTCCAAAATGCTTAGCAACTGACATATTTAGCATCTTCAAAAAAGCTGATGCCTTATTTTGATAGCTAGTTAAGACTGGAGTATCTTGCTGGTGTTTTAGGAAAATAAAAATCTAGTTCAGGAAAATCAGTCTTCTTCCACTGACACCAAGTGAAAAATATCTTAATGGTACTGAAGTTAATTTGGACCTTAAATATGTTTTCCAGCATGTTGTCCAGCTCTGCAAATATATTAAGTGGACAAAGACACAGTCTGCTACGCACGTTTTTAATTTGTGTGAAATAATAAGGAAGGACAGTATAAAACATAATCAAATTAAGATACAAGGCAAAAATTTGGTCACTTAAATGTACTCAGAGCTACTAAAAAAGAAAGTATATTTACCAAGTGAATAAAACATGATAGTTCCCAATATGTACAACAGAAGACTCATCTGGATTAAGTACTGTATTACCCTAGACTGATTGAAGATTTTCATTTCCTAACCAGCTATCCTTCAAAATAGTATATTTTAATCTGACTTCACATCCTGCTGTTGAATTTTTCACAGAAAAAATTTTGAATATATTTCCACCTCAGTCTCAAAATTTCCTGACAAGTAAGGCAAACACAATAAAATTAGATTTTGTATCAGTCAACATAGTAATCTTACACATGATAAACTTGCTGCAGCAAAGCTGCCCAAAGGCAGGCTATCCGTATTCCCACAAACGAACCTCAAGATGTATGCAATCCATCCCTGTCCTGTAAGGCTGCTCCCCTAAAACCTGCCCATCGTTGGGCAATGGATGACATCTGTAAACACCTGGGAATGGCAGAGTCCAGCATGCCCACACATACCTGGTATGTACTTCTCCAATTCTCCCTTGGGATCACTGTTCATATATCAAGGAATACTGATAGGAAATCACTATAGGAATCATTACAGGAAATGGTACCTGTCACTACTTCTTTTGAGTTTCTGAAGCCCGCATTGTCTCCTCCCACTGTCTTTGTGGAGCTTCCTTGGAGGAGCAGAAGACAGAAATTACTTTGGGATGACAATAAACTCGATTCCTGACCTCTCTAACAGTTGACAGCCAGGGAAATCCCAGGCCACACAACCCACAGCCTCCTTCAAATTTCTGCAGGTGAACTGATACTCAGTCAACCAGAGGAGCATCCATTACTGTGTTCAAATCTTCAGGTTTCTGATGTTATCCAAAGACCATTTTGGAATATTCTAACCATAGTAAGGACTCAAAATTGGATTTAATCCAGCATTATGCAATCCCTCAGCAAAGACACAGCTATGAAGTTCCACTGCCTGGAAAAGGATATGCATTTCTTAGCTCAGGGAGTCAGGTTCTGCAAACTGAAGAGCTCCCTGCAAAGTCTGAAGGACTCTTAGCACTCTTCAAGATAACATGAGTTGTTGGAGTCACACTTAAAGAAACCTCTGAGACTCTTAGCTGGTTTAGCAAAAACATCACTAGTTCTGTTTTATCATTTGCATCTTAAAAGATGTAAAGTAACCTAGAAAAAAAATATACCACCCAAAAAGGAAAATGCTTAATTTAATAACATCAAAATCTCAGTCACATCAGCTGGAATATTTTAGTTAAAAAATTAGAAGTCAAATGCCTTTCAGTTCATAGGTATTAAAACACAAAAGATAAATATTGTGCAAATAAATACAAATGGAATACTTTTTTTCTTTGCATGATCTGAGTGTAGTCAACCAATTACATACACATCCATAGGAACTAGGAACTTATTTTTGAAACATGAAGACACATCACATCCAACACTTCAATTTAGGAGAAGAGTAATATCATCACTGAATAACAGCTGAGAATTTTAGCTAACATCTTACATACTAAATCTCACCACCACCACCACCCCTGTTGATTCAAAAGAACCTCTTCTGTACTTACACATATGCAAGGAGTTATACTAGGATATAGGTTGCTGTAGGTTCACATTACAAATCATCACATGGATGGATATGCAGGATGTATCAGCACAGCTAACATATAAATTATTAAGAAAAATGAAAAGCAGCAGACCACTCACTTACAAAAAACATTGTATCCAGATTTTAGAGATTTAATTATTATACTCAACTGCAAATTTAAGATGATAAATGAACTAAGTTTCTTTCCAACAGGTATTTCAGCTTACTCAGTAGCTTGCACAACAGGCTACGGTTTCAGCTCATTCTCTTGATTTAAATGCTTTTAATAATGCAGTGTAAAAGACAGTTAAATTATTCTGTTGTAAACTGCTGTCTTTGGCTCTGGAAAACAGAAAGCTTCCAAATTCTACCCAGTTAGTAATTTTTCACTAAGTTCTATATAAAATTAAGGTTTCCAAATTTTATTGACATTTTCTCATGGTGCTAGAAAATTCTTTGGTAACTATTAAGGACAAAGGGGCTTGCTTAAAAAAAAATAGAATAAAATATTAAAAAAGAAAATGATAAGATATTCCTTTTCCCAGAGAAAATCGTCCCTCTTAGCTGGCAGCAGGAAGAGTGGCAAATCAACTGTTCCTGAATCGAGACAAGAGGAAATCAGCTGTTATTGACATAGAGGGACGATGGTGTCGCGCTTCAAGGAGACTGCATGTCCAAGAACACTAACATTCTGGACACAGTGTCTCCACATGGCACTAACAGTCCTCTGTGGAACTACAATGCTATGTCACGTGAAGTGTGTGAATACAACTTTCAGCCTTATAAACCCTCTTATATAGGATTTCTAAAGCCAGTAGGACTTCAGCAACTTGTCAGATAACATTTTTTTCTTTATTAACAGTCAGGAGAACTTGCTGTTATTGAAGGATTTGACTCTTGGCCATGTTTCTCACTGTGCTAAGCATGCTTTATAGAGCAATGCCAAGGAGTATTCACAAAATGTTTTCTTCTGTACATGCAGCTTCAGCTTTCATAATTGGTCTCTCCCTCAGTTCTTGGGCTCAAATTCATCCCAGTCAGATATTCTCTTTATGAAAAATCTACTGAAACAAAGACTGGAAGTAATACCTTCTTATATTTTCATTAAAAGCACCTCTCAACCCCACCCCCAAAAAATCCCAACTAAACAAAAGCCAAAATAACAGATTACTTTAGTATATGTAAAATTCTTCCTGTTGATTGAGGCTGAAAGAGTACTTCTTGCTTTGTTCATATGAAAAGCAAAAATAAAAAGGCTCTAATGAAGCTTCAAAATATATATTTTTACTATAGAGTGAATCAATTTACTACAGAGTGAAAATTATCCAGGTGATAAAAATTGACTGTTCTCAGAACAAAGGGGAAAAATATTTCAGTATTCATTCTGGTCAAAAAATATGATATTAAAAAGACTTGTCTACAATTATGCTATTGGACCTGACATGAAAAATAATAATCAGAAAAAAAATAGAACAAATTAAAATTTTTCCTCTCATAAGGACATTTACTTTATATACTACTGGTCAAATTCCAAAACAAGTATCAAGTGTCTACCATCTGAAGTCATTTGAGAGAAAAGACATAGAAAAGGAACTGGTTGCCAGTTATCATCTTTGACATTATAAGGAGGTAAAGAGTCCAAGGTGTACAACAGGTCAGGCACATTTCTGCTCAGCAGCCACTTAATCTGCCACTCCACAACATCTTCCAGAATACAAAATGATTAAAGACTATTAATCAAGGTAAATTTTGCATCCCTGTTAAGTCCTTAAAAGCCTTGCCTCCAAAACCTGGTATGAACCCACTGCCTTGCAGCTGAGGAGACCACAGTCTAAAGCCACCTTCACAGGAAAAATCATTTGAGTGCTCCTAGTCCTCCAAATCTTCAGTGGTTCTTTGCCTGTAGCTCTCCTTCACTCTCATTCTAGACCAGCAGTTATCAGAGGGTTTAACTCACCCTGTAATCTACTCCAATACTGCTTGGGGTCAGGTAACAAACCAGCAAGGGGACCAGGACAGCAGAAGTCAGACTCACCAGCATCAGCCAAATCCGGGGTCCTGGCCACAGCTGTCCTGCATGTCACTCACTCTCAGGATTTCCCTCCTCCACAGTGATGAAGAGTTACCAGACAGAGATGCAGGAACAGTATCTTTGTTAATAAGTATTTGTTGACTGTTAACAAATGGTACACAATAAATGACGTATTACAGCTCTTTACTCAGTTTTCACCAGATTTTTTGTGATGGGGAGAGAGCATGAGTATTGTCCTTTTTGCTGTCTTCATAACCCTCTTAAATTTCATCCATCTGTCCTTTTATAGCTCTTCTGTCTTCTTTTTGAAGTTCTAAAATCTATTTCTTATTCCCTTTTCTCCCCTCCCACAGAGGTGTTTTTTTTCAGTCTCTAAACCTCTCCTAGGAACCAGAGCTGGGAAGGCAAAGCTGAAGATGCACAGCAATCTCCATCAAAATAGCAGCACTAAATTGTCACCCTTGGCCCACAAAAAGACTCTGCAGAGGACATTCATGTCCAAGTAAAATATTTAAATAAAAACCACTGCAGAGACAGCATAAATGTTCTTTGTTTTTGCTGTAACTGTATGTTGCACTAGGAACCCTGTGATGAATGTGGGAAGTCTGAGCACTTGTATTAAAAATGAAATAAAAAAAATAACTTAAGACTTTGGTTTTAAATGAAAACCAAGAGCTTAGTTACTCTTCCAGAAAATAAGAACTTGATTTTGTGAAAAAATTGGTTTTTCAAAAGTATGAGTTCTTGTAAACTTTCCTTTGGGATAAAATTAAAACAGAATTGGCAGAAGAAAATATGAATGCAAAATATGAAGAAGAAAAGGAATTTTGGAAATAAAAGAAACCACCTTTGAAATAACAGATTAGTGATAGTGTAGAACATCTTACTTAGACGAGTGGTGGGGAAGAATTAAAATATCAATTTCTGACATGGAAAAATTAAAAAAATGGATAGCTTAGTTGCCTGTAATAATAAGAAGGTAAAGCTCTGCATGAGTCCCACAGTCATTGTATTCTCAAATTCCTGACAGCTATGTCCAAACAAAATGATTCTCCATGACTCTAGTAAAGTCAACATAAAATTAAAATTTTGCAAATAATATAGGAAACATAAAAAAGTGAAAGTTGTGATATATTTTTTAAGATGAACGAGGGGGAATAAAGTGCAGGAAGATAATTATAACAGAGCTATTTGTTCCAGTTACTCATATGCAGCAGGAACATGAAAAGGCAGGAGGTTAATTATACTCTGTAAATAATGTTTTCAAGAGAACAGCTTTGGTAAGTCTAATAGGTTTTCTGGAATTGCAACCATTATTTATTGCAACTACCTGTCCAGAAATATATATTAGCTGCAATATCTGTGGAGGAAGTGATACATACCATATTTTAAACAGAAGTCTCAATTCCTAGATAATATCAACAATTCCCATGTGCAATTTTATGTGTATTTCTAAGTTTCCCCACCTTCAGGTTGGTGACTCAATATTATTATTCCTCTTAATGTTACAGTATGAAACATTTCAAATGCATTATGGCATTTCAGAAAACCACCACAACACCCAGCTACTCCCCACAATGAGTGAAAGCGCCACCGCACACAGCAGTAAATCACTGACTGCCTTCCACAGTAATCACGTCATTTAGAGGCCGTTTATGTGGGGGATTGTAATATCATTCAATATCAATATCAGCACTATAAGCAATATTATAACTTCAGCACTGTCAGCGTGATGCTTACATTTTCATGTTAACTGATGGTTTTGCCTCTGAGAAGTGGAGATACGGTTACTGATATCAGATAAACTTTGAAACACCAAAATAAAAGTGCTGTTGATAACACAATTTGGAATAACTCACTCTTATCTGGAAAGGGAAGCGCCAATGATGAATTCAAGAGAATAGAAATGACAAGGGGCTGCACAAGTGCAGAGGTTTTTCAGAGTTCTCCTGCAGCCTCTTTGGCTGCAGGTACCCAACTCTGTACACCCCGTTGTCTGGTGACTTTACTCAGGAAAGGGGGAAAAGAAGACCACGCATAAGTAACAGAAGACTTGCACATTACCATGGGTAAGAAACACATGCCATGTCACAAGAAAAATGTATATATGTAAATATACCTACCTTTTAGTTCATTAATCTGTGGAATTTAGCACCTCAGACTTTTGCTTGCTGCATATACGGTACAAGATTACATGGGATAGTTTTGAATCATCTACTTTAAGGCTGGAGCAAAAATTGAGAGATGATGGTCTACATATTTAAGAGGATTAATTTCAGTTAATAAAACTTTGGAACAACCTCAGAGCAAGTTATTAAATAGAAATAATTGAGCATTTTTAGAAAAACTATAAAAAGCTTGTTAAAAATGCATGGGATCTTGTTTTATTTCATGTAACTGAGGTAATATGCAGTTAAACATTTCATTTAAATGTATATAGTCCTGAATGAAGTAAAACAGTAATTCAAGCTTGCATTTACTCATCTACGTACAATAATACATGAAAGAAGCAGAAGGAATAGAAAAACCAGAGGTCTAATTTTATCACTAATAACAAAAAATCAAATTCTTGATAATATTGAATAAAAAACATAAGTAAAACTAAAGGAGTGGCTCAACAAGCTATTCTGTTTTTCTAAATGCACTACTAGAATAACAAAACCCCAAAATACCCTAAGGCAGTGAATAGTTGCATCTTTCCAATTGCATTTATGAAATGTTATGACACACACGACAGCTGCGAGAAAGATTCAATAACCTGGAACACAAGACGTATTTTTGATACTACCATAAAGCTGAAACAATCCTGATCAATACATACCAGGGAAGCTGAAACAATCCTGATCAATACATACCATACATCTCTGTTAAAAGAGAAATAAAACTCTCCAGCACTGTTTTATTTCCTTGCAGTTGAAGAAATTTAATTCTGAGATCAAAAGCAAGGACCCCCACCATATACTCATAAAAATTACAGTAAATTGTAAGATCAGCTATTTTCAGGTTATTAAGTAATATATTACATTTACTGCTGAATCATTTAGAAATATAAAACAACACTATTGGCTAGACAGTCCACATAAAACAAAGGCCTTTAAGATTAGATAAGAAAAAATAAAGATCTTGAAAATACAAAGACAAAATGGAATTTACATTGTATAATTTTCTTTTTCTTCCTATATACAGATTAATTAATACAAGTTCTGTTGATCTAGCTAATGCATCATTAGATTAACTTGGCTGCAAGTAATTGTATCTGCTTAATTCCACAAGTTTTCAAGATATGTTTGGTGCATCACAGTTACCTGTTTCCATAATGCTTCATTCTTTTAATTTTATTTAAATTCATTTTTACCTCAGCTTGTGCTGAAACAAGTAGCATAATAATGCAAAATATAAATAAAGCAATCCAGTTGTTACTAGACCACCAAGACATACCATATTTGAAGACTTGAGACCAACAATCACTAATTATCACAGAAGTTTTTCCTCCTGCTAAAACAAGGGAAAAAAAATCAGGCAGAGTAGTGCTATCTCTAACAAGGGTACCGTGAAGAACATATGAAGGACAGAAAGTCAGAAGGTGCAAGGCTTGGAATTCTAAGCTCTGTTTATTTGCCATGCATTATATCTTTTGTATCATTTTTAGGACTCATAAAGGAAAGCCTTGATAGGTTCAATGTTAGGGGCAAACAGGTAGCCTGCAACTTTATACAGGCAATGCAGGTGAAAACAAGTATGTACAAATCCCAAAGACAGGTGTTATATAATGGTAAATAATAAAGGTGACATTTTTTTGCTGCTATATCCTTGCTTTGTATGATTGAAAAATGAAACAGGACACTGAAGAAAATGTAAAAAGACTAAAATGTGAAGAGAAAAACAACATTAAAATGGACACTAATGTGATGTTCTCTTGTTTTGTTTTTCTGATGAAGAAGAACATATACTACCTTAAGTGAGGGGTAAGACAAAGACTAATGTCTTTCAAGACTTGGATTTAGTTTATCCTGTAGATGAAATTAAGTCACAGTGCTGAATCACAATTAATACTGGCAGGGATTTGTTGTTTTGTTCACGTGCATGTTCATTTACACCACCATAGCTTCTCTGTCACAAGTGTCAGGACAACTTGAAGTCCCTAAGGGGATAACCACCAATTAGCCACTGTATTTGTTATTTTATACATGAGTAAAAAAGAATTAACAGGCCAAAATGTATACGACCCCCTTGGAACAGTTCTGATCTCTTATTCCAACTACAAATCTCAAGGTTTTCATGAAGCAACTTTAATAAAGAAAAATTATATACAGGAGAAGGAATAGGTGCAAAGATACCTATATCAAGTTCTGGTTTTGTTTCATTTTTCCTTTTTATAAAGCTTTCATAAATCAGATTTGATGTTAAGAGCATTATGGGGGAGTTGATGGGGAATGAAAAAAAAAAAATTGATGAAGCCTTAAATGTTTATTTACCATAAACTGACATGCAAAATACTAGTCTGCTGTGACAACTGTCCATTCCTTGTTATTATATTTTATTTAAACTATTTTGGTGCCTGCTCAGAAATGTTAATTGAAATTATGGACTTTCCACCGCTTCTTGCATATTTCGCTTAAGGAGATAAGAGCAGTTAGTTCATCAGCAATTCTTCCATGCAGTGCATGGTGATACTGTCTTCTTTCTTTAAAAAAAAAAAAAAAAAAAAAAAAGGAAAAAAAAGAAAGAGAACAGATGTGAAAAGATGTCAAAATAATGATTTGCCAAATCCAAACATTTGACTGGAACACATTTGTCAGTTTTCACAAGAATGGATTTTTACTTTTTCTTTTTTGAGGTGGGAAGACGAAAGCAAAAAGGAGGAAAAAGAAAGCCTAGAGAAGTAATATTTAAGTAATATCCTCAGCACTTGGAATACAGAGATGGAGGAAAAAGAAAGCCTAGAGAAGTAATATTTAAGTAATATCCTCAGCAAAGACAGCACTTGGAATACAGAGACCCCTTTTAAGCTATACTCGCTGCAAAACATAGCAGGAGGTAATTTTCAACCTTGGTGTCCATACCCCAGTAGATGTTGATTATCAGGCTCTTTTTGGTCCAATAAGTAAATATAGTAAAATGGTAAAAAATTGCAGTCATGTCTTAACTGGATGATTAGCTATTCTGTGAAGGATGCACGTGCCCATCAGCTCATCTCCAAACATTCAGTCCTGCTGCAGAACAGAACGCATTTAAATTGAAATGTCTTATGGACAGGGAAACTACTTCTCCCAACTCTTGCTACACACCACTATGTACTACAAACTATTTTATACATTTTTTTGCATAGAGTGACATTAAGAATGCCACACACAATGTAATAAATTACAAAATAGCATCATATTTAAAATGCATTCAGACTCTACTTTAGTATACATCCCACTTAATATTTTAATTTGAAACAAATATTTGTAATTAAAATTATTGTACAATAAGCAGAACGATATTACTCAACAAAAGTCAAAGTATGATTCACAACGCAATACTGCTTTCCATAGCAACTGCTGAAAAAAGAAATTATTATACACATGCACACTCATACATACATGTACCCTCTTAAAAGGAAAGCTAATCCTCTATTGTTTCCTAATGATGCAGCCAAAAATGTAGGCCATATGCAGGGAAAATGGAATTTATGGAGATCTGCTTAAACAGATAGCTATTTTTCCTTTTTTGCAGGGGGGAGCCAAAAATGTAGGCCATATGCAGGGAAAACGGAATTTATGGAGATCTGCTTAGAACAGATAGCTATTTTTCCTTTTTTACAGGGGGAAATGGGGTGGTGTTCATGTTTTTTCTTTTAAAGAAAATGAAGAAAAGCATTATTCAGATCTAGCAAACAGTTGATACAGGAAAGGAAAAAAAATCCCTGAAGTCAGCCATTGGTTGTTTCTATTCCCTTATTGCATTTGGGATTTGGGCAGAAAGTTCAGATTAAGTTCTGTTGAAGAATATCAGAAAATACTAGAAAATTTCCAGGACTTTAACTAAGTTTTACTTTGAAATGTTACATAAGCTAGGATTCTTCAGCCTTGACAACAATACTGCTGTGGGTGGGGAGTGTAAGAGTTTTCTGTAAACTCAGAAGATCCATAGGGAAGGTATAAAGTGAGAAAATGTACAGGAAATATGACAGCGAGTGAAGTTGGAAAGAGGCAGGTATGAAAGAAACGAAAGTCAGTGATCTTTGTCACTAGATATTGTAGATGAATCAAGGTGTCAACAGGCTGCAAAACTGATTTGAACAAATCTCAGGCAAAAATCCTGAATCAAATTAAATCAAAATATACAGCCTCTGACTCTGGAAGGCCCAAAACTGCCTGTCACTGGAAAATGCCTTTCATGAGGATGTATCTCTACCTGCCCACTGTGTTCTTATTGTTCCCCAAATAGCTATTATTGAGTGATGGCAAACAGAGCTAGGTGGACCTTGGGTTTGAACAAGTAGAGTAATTTTAACACTGTTACATATAACTGCCTGCATACCTGTCTTTAGATAACCATATTCAGTCTGAAAGAAACAGATGTCCAACATACCATCTAAGAAAAAAAGTGAGCGCGGCTCTGGCCTGAGCAGAAGTCATCACCGTGCCGTAAGGCACAAGCCTGGGTGCCATGTGGGACATCAAAGAGGCAGAGAGGACCTCAGCCTGCCTCTCCCACCCCCTCTCAGTATGAATTTGGACCAGGAAGCATGCAGAGCACGCATGAGGAACAGTCATGCTCCCATAGTGTGCCATCTGATCATATGCCAATGTATTTTTAAGGTCCATTGTGAACCTCTTTTCAAGATGTATCTGCTTTAGAACAACAAAAGTCAGTGTTGCTTTTAGCCATACAAATTCAGCTCGGTAGAAATAATCAAATACAAATAAACTTGTGTCAAAGCATACAAGTAACACTACTAAAGCATGAGACGCACATCACTGCATATGACTGGCCAGCACACTGAACCAAAGCCTGCCACAAACCCTGGCAGGATCCACACAGCCTGAAATGAGCTTTGGAGGAAGGTCTGCATACGGAGAGCTTTGCAGCTCTCCCTGAACGGTTGCCTGCAGATGTTTCTCTTCTCTCAGAAAACAGCACAACGAACAAAAAAAACCCCAACAGAACCACACTGAGATCAAAATACTGTACGATGAGGTGCTTGAAATGTGGTATTTTTAAACAAGCAGATTTGATTTGAGTTAGTATACTTCTAAACCGCTAACTGCATACTTGTAGAAGTTGAGATGATTAATATAGCTCGGTATTAATACTCAAAGCACTAAATATGCTTTACAACAATTTTGTTTAAAGAGATGTACAAGTTCCAGAAGGTGAGGGTGAAAACTGTGGAACTCATCCTAAAATAAAATAAACAGCAGAGGGAGGAAGCAAATGCCTTCTAACAAAATCACCCTATTTTTAAACCAGTCCCATTTTTGGGTTTTCTACATACATATTTCATTTTTCTCATTTGGTAGAGAAAATACAACAGTCTTTTATCAATCGTTCAAATCTCTAGTCTCAATTTCCCTATGGCATACAGCTCATTAGGAAATATATTAATATTAAATGTTATTTTTCTTCAAGTATATCCTGCCATTAAGTAGGGAGTTATTACTGGCTTGTAAGTACATACTGCATTATCACCAGAAAAGCTAGATTTGGGGGGTAAGAAGCTTTACTCATAAACAAATACTATTTCTCTTTTTTCAACCATGAGTTTGCAGTGGAGGCCTTACTGCTGACACTTAAACGTTTATCCTCATTGCTTACAAACATGCACTCTCAGCTTTTTAAATAAACAGCATGACTGTTCTGTGTCACCGTGATGGAACTGGAAAGAAATACAAGAAATTGGTAATGTTGAAAGTTGGCAACTTTTCTTCATTCCCGTAAGAATTTGACATCAAGCACTACTTGAATTTAAATATTGCAGCTGTTCCTGTAAACTTGCTAGGGGCTGGTATCAGTTATGACCACAGGCTGCTGTAACACAGTAAGGTTTCAGGAAAAAAACTCTGCTGCTTGCACAATTCGTTCTGTTGGGACAGGGAAATACTTCGGTGTCCATGAGAGGAAGTTTCGGGTGAAGGTTGGCAGTCAGGGTGACAGAGGACACCAATATGTCACAGGTGACAGAGAGCCCTGGACATTCCAGGGAGCAGATACTCATGCAAAAAGGTAATTGTAGTTTTCACACTGAACTGTTTTTTTTAATATGTCATTAGTACCTCTATGGCTACTCTTCCTACTCTCAGACCTTTGTCTGGAAGTTGTGAGCATACCCTGGCACATCACAGCCTTGCAGTGCAACCCTGGAGGTGGCTCTCTTACCATGTCACCCCACATATCAAATGTGCTTAGCTGTGTAGTCTGGCGGGATTCAGCATTGGTTCTTCTACTCTTTGTTAGGAGTAGTGACCAGTGGTGAATGCAACAACCCATTTTTTTAAAACAAGGGTTTTTAACTGTAGGAATAAATCATGTAAATAAGAAATATTAAAGCAGAAAGAGGTCTGCATGGATGTCTACTTACAGGATGCCACCAGTGCAATTGGAGACATGACTGTAATAGACACAGATTTATTCAGGCCAATTCTGACACCCACAGCAGTGACGTGGGAGAAATGGATTTCAGTGCTGAGCAGATTCTATCAATACCAGTTAAAAATAAGCAAGAAAAAAACCCCAACAACAACAACAAACCCCAAAACAAACCTCATGCCCTCTTGCTATCAATAACCCAAAGGAGAAAACCACTGCAAAATATCCGTTTTTCCCTTGTTCAATATATACCATAGCATCACCAGTACTATCAAACTACTTCATTTCCAGTGGTGACTCAGGGATTTGAAATGAGAAAACAAGCACAATCTGTTGTTAATTTATTAACAAGGAAACAAACTCTTCCCTCACTCTCCTCTCAAAGAAAAGAAGCTGTGATGGTTTGTTTGACTATGCTTTAGCTGTAGAGTCAAAATAGCTAACTGCTACAGGTATTGGAAAAATCAATTAATTTATTACAAAACTTATGTAAAACAACATATAAAGGGAAGTCAAAGGCTCTTAGTTGTTCTCTGAAGTGCTTTCCTATGGACAGCAGGAGGTAAATCTAAATAGCCTACTAAGACGAACACATAAATATTCTATTAATGTCCACAGGTAAGGAGAAGCATTTTCATTTTCTTTCCCCTATTCCAGTTCCTCATCAAGATCACATTAATCGCATGCTAACCTCCATTAATTACACCCAAGATTGTATTCAAATTCATAATTTTCAAATACATTTACCACCAACATTTTTATTATCCTGCCCAAGATATTTATACTCCCCGAAGCACAACATTTTACAGATTGTTACAATTTTCAAATATTTCAGAATATTAAAACAGCTCCCTATTCCCCTCACATCCTGATACAAATCACTATTTTGAGTAGAAGAACAGCATAATTTACAATACGAACTTCACCATCTATTCAACTCTGAAAGCACACTGCTGCTAGTATCAGATAGCTTGCCTGGGGAATCACACGTCAAATGCAGCCTTTTGGCTTTTTATATGTAATACAACACAGTCCAGCAAGACAGTGGAAGCAACAGAATGAGATTAGACTGGCACTGCCTCCTAGAAAATTTAAAATTTCGAAGGAAAACCAAAACTAGCCTTGATAAAGAAGCAGCAATAGAGTCCCGGATCCTGCCCTGCTCCAGCCTCTTTGTCTCTGCACCTTTGAGGGACCACGTTGGAAACAACCTCCCGTGATTCAGTCACAATTTTATATGGCCTGTGTTGGCAGCACAGGACAACATCATTGTAAACAAGAGAAAAATGAAAAGGAATGCTAGAAATACAGAAGCTGGAGCTGCTGGCCCCTCCTGTCAAGCAGGGCTTTCCCCACCTTGGTCAGTGAAGAAGCGTGAGGGAGGGAGCAGAGGTCTCCGAGAGAGGATGAGCGAAGGCTGCTTTGTGCCCAGGTCTGTGAGCAGATTTGGTCGCGAACAGTCTGATCTGAGAAATTAAGCAAAAGCCTGCAGGAGCCAGAGACATATGCTCACCCTCTGTCTTTTCACTGATCCCTCCAAGAGAAGGTGCTGTCGATGCATTCTGTTCTGCTGCTCTCCATATGAGCTCCAAACACCTGTTAGCCAGCCATTTATTACAGACCTTTGAGGGACTTCTAAGGCAAATACCCATCATTCCTCTTCCTTAAATAAATAAATGGATCACAACACAGTATCCTATGTAAAAGTTGTTCAAGCCAGCAGGCAATAGCATTTTGCAGGGCATGGGTGTGAGCAAACTGGCTACTGTGGGGACACACCACAGGTCATCCCCCCTTCATCAAACTCTGCGTGCTGCATTGTCAGCCAAGCCAAATCACTGAACTTGTGTGCCTGTTCCCAGCAAACATCACCTTCTGGAAAAAGGCTAAATGAAACAGCAGTTTAGCATCCATAATCTGCACATGCTACAGCCCAGCCTAAAGTAACCGAGGAATTTGGGGCAATTTGCTGCTCTAGAATGAGCTTTTCCCACTCACGCAGTGGGGAAAAGAAAGTATCCCCTAACTGTGAGAAAAGCAACCAGGGAAAGGAGCAGGAAAAGGAAGAACTGGCCAGCAAACCTCAGTACACCACACATAAAATACGTGTAAATAATATATTTGTGAGAACTTAATTCCAAAGAGAGCCAAGCACCGAGGGGGAAAGCAAAAGCATCTCATAAAGGTACTGGCAGCTTTATAAATGATGAGCAATCCTTTTAATGTTTTTGTGATGTGATTTAAAGGGCTCTTATTACTTTACAAGAAATCCAGGGAACAATGTTCCTGTCTCCAACAACATAATTATTAAACTGAGATATATACCCAGTTTCAAAGGCAATGGAGAGCAGGTTCCTACTCTCTCTCAAAAACATGGGTAAAAACCAAGAGGCCATAAGGTCTTTTAATCTACAAGTTTTTGTAAATCAGAGAAGCATACCAGAGTTTCAGTGTAGCAGCCTGTGCTGAAGGTAGGCTTTCGGTACCAAATTAATTGGGGTGACAGGCCAGAGTTCTCCAAAAGCATCTGAATTTACTTTAACTTCACCCGAATGAACAGCTCCACTGAATTCCAAACTTTGTGAGAAAGCCTCAAATACCGATGCCTTCATACTTGGAGATTATTAGCAGAAGATGGGGTATGGGAGAAAGGTGTTTAAAACACATTTACATAAATAAAATTCAAGAATAGCAGCCCTGCTTCCAGCAGCATTCATTACAGGCTGCTGAAAATGAGTCTGTTACCACAGTAACCAAGCTAATATTGGCTTTCCAGCTTGCAGGCATTAAATCCTTTAAATGCAGGTGCAAACGATGAATTCACAGTTTTGGAGCAGGTGAATTTTCTCTGCCAACAATGTCAGAAGTAGAAGAAAGAAGATGCTATGAATTTTTATGGAAAAGACCTAGTAAATCAGTTACCCAAGGAAAGAGGAGGAGGGGCTTGTGATAACAGTGAAATTTGCACTGGATGGAGCACAAGTTCAAAGTACAGAATCCCATTATTCTTACTCAGAAATAACAGACGTTATTTGGAGAGTTACTCTGGTGATGCTCAAGGTGAACTAGAATTTATTTCACTCCTTTTCAAGTGTAGGAATCACAGGCAAAATATAGATTATTTTTGGTCAAGTGAGCAGCTGAGGTCCTGAATACAAATAAGCAGTAGACCTGTTGAGACAGAGCATTCTTCCTATGGTTGTTTTCTGAAAGAAAAAAACTCAGGCTTATAAATATCTATTATAATCCAAGAGAACTGCATTGTGCAAGCCTCTCCTACCAAACAGGTGGTACAAATAGGTCATGGGTCGTAGACATCTAATTTTTCCTAACTTAATGAATAGTACTGAATTCCAGGAGAACATTCACTGCTAACTCTTCCTAGAATTATTTTAAAGGCACTATTTTAAAAGGTTTGGTGTTTTGGTTTTTTTCCGTTTAAACATATACTGCTCTTTTGTCTTTTACATTAATTGCAGCCTAAAAAAAAAAAAAAATCCTTACAAACTAGAATTTTACAAATCATCCAAAGCATCTACATATTCCAAAGAATTTCTGGATTTATTGGTTAATATTTTGTGTTCCAAAATGGAATTGCAATCAGGAACTAAACTGTTATTATATCATACTTTTAAAATATATGCATTTTCATACAGCATCTGAGTCTACTAGCTGTATAGCTTCTAGTATCATCTCAGGGGAAATCCTGCAAGTCTAAGAACATGAATGTTTGGGGAACAGAAGCCAAAAGATGCTTGTTTCAGCCCCAGGGGGTGTGGATGACAGCAGGATGCCCTAACCTCTTAAAGGGGCTGCGCTTAAGGTGAGGTTCATGAGTCACTTCTTTCTCTTCACCCTCTGACTGACTGAAGCATTTCAAAAAAGCGTGACAGAGGTAAGCTGTCAGCTGGGACAAGCTACTCTAGAGAAGCTGGGGCAGGCTGGGTTGGCTTAGGAGAGTCTCCTGCCTTTTTCAGTGCACAAACTCAGTCAAGAAGCTCCAGGTTGCAAGGCCCACATTTCAGGGTAGCAAGATGACATTTCCCAAGTCACCTCCTATTTTTTCAAAATTACTTCAGGTGAGTTTGCTAAACATTAGAAATGAATAATGAAAGAATGTATGAGGCAGTAAATAACTCTGCTTGCATTGCCATGGGTATAATCAGAGATTTTACTTAGTGATTCACCCAAATGATTTTAATAAATCTTTCCTCTCTGAAGTTTGACTGTCAGAGATGACATTTCAGATACAAGAAATCTCTGAAGCACATTAAGTAGAGCAGTTTAAACAGTTTTTCTTTTTTTGTTTTTTTTTTTTTTTTTAATGACCAGAGGATAAACACAACAGGTTTTTATAACACAAATGTTGGTGCAATGTTCTCACTCAGTTTTAATAAGAGTTGGTGTCTTTGCCAATATTTTCCTAATGTTCCTTTTCAGGACCATGATCTGTGGTCATTTAAGCATCTGTGCTGGCCTAGAGGGAGTTTTTGACTTAACTCTTAAAACTTTTCAATATAAAGGCTGTTTAGAATACCAAACATTTCAATAACAGACAAATTACTGAAGCATGACACTATCCTGAAATCTACTTTTTCCTTTCTCATATGATAGTAACACCTTGAAGACTATGCAGCATGACAAAGTAAAGTCACTGTCACACAAATCAACAGACCTTTATAAATACTGCCAGCTGGTGTACCATAAACAAGGCTCTATACTAATGGTTTATTATGCAGTACCTAAGCATATATAACATACATAAACATGGCTATTTAATAACAATATTCTAAGATACTTGGTGCATGGGGAAAAAGAATGCAACATGCTAGCATTCAGCAGGAAATGCTCAGAAAAAAATGGTATTTTCTACACTAATCTGTGTTTTACTGATTTTCAGAAAAATTTGTAGCAGTGTTCTACAAAATGAACAGGTCTCAACCTGCTAATAAGTCATATAAATGTTTTCCATTTTATTACCTCACTTTCAATCTTATACCAGGAAACTTGTAAAGGTTTTGTGAATAGTTCATCCTCCCAGTACCCAAACAGTGGTTCAGTGTGTGGGAGAACACCAAGACTCAAGCACTCGATGCCACTTGCCGCTCCCTGTTTTTGTTTCTAAATAACTGAAAGATGTTCTCTGTACTGCTTTTCCTCCATTCACAGACAAACCATTTGTGCCAACACACCAAGGACGTTAAGAGTGTCCCGTTTGACAAAGTACATCCAAATGTCAATTCCTGCAGTTTGCAATGAAAGCTAAATCAATGTAACAGGTATTCTGGCCAAAAGAAGAAAGTCTTGAATAAATCTTCATTTAAGATATTTGTTTTTCTTCATATCTAATAAGAAATGTTGTCCAGAACGCAAATAATTTTAAACTGAAATTAAGAACTGATTTCCATAAAATCTCTAATAGCTATATCAATTAGATAATATCAATATTATCTAACATAATATTGAAATTTTGTGCCTTTAAGTAAAAACGTTCTCATTTTTTTCCTTTAATTTTTAATTACATATTGATACCAAATATAATCCAGCAGCTTCAGGCCTTCAAAAATGTTGATTAAATGCAGAAAGATGCAAAGTTTTTGAAACCTCAGTTTCTCTGCCTCAGGGGCCTCAATATGAAACTTGGTGACTAAAGGAAAACTAGCTGAAGTGATAATAATTAGTTCAAGCAATGTAGAAAATACCCATAGTATTTTTAGGGACACCTATTAAATTAATAATCCTAATAAGGAGGACACCAAATAGATGCAGCATAGGACTGTTTAAAATCCAAACACAGGTGATACTGAAACAAGTGCCTTACAGAAATTCAGAAATACAGTCAGCAGGCAGAGTTGTCGTCTCTGCATGACACGGTATCACTGATGATTTTGTGACAGGTCCCATTCTTCATAAAATTATACTGACTGACTCAAGTAAACGTTCATCCTCTGATATCTTACTGACTGCATCTCCTGTGGTGTCTTCAAGCTCTGATGATGAGCTAACCAGGTTGCAGTATTGTCTATCAGCCTGTACTTACCTTTAATACCAACAAAAGCCTATTGCATTTTCCAGCTCTCTTAAATGCATCATTAGTATCAGATTTGTTAAACTTTGTTACTGACTCAGAGATTTGTGGTCAATTCTTCCAAATGCCTTTACTATAAATTATCAAGCCTGCAAATAGAAAAATGCTCTTGTTTTTTAGCTGATGCTTAACTCCCCCTCTGACTTCTGCTTTAATAGGTAATGTGGCACTAGTGGCACTAGTTCTGACACCCTCTCAGCTTTCCTTAAAGAAAAACAATTCATCACTTCTGTCTTCTCTCCATCATGCTTGATAACTTCATAATTCAAACTGATACCAATGCAGAAGTTCTGATATGTCAAAGCTTAGATGTTAACTGAACTACTTGCTATGCACATAATCTTTACTGGAGTGTCTAACAGTGTCTAACTGCTTCAGTCACTCAATCCTAAATTAATTTATTCTCATGATTTAACATTCCCTAAGAGTCTAGGTAATGTCAGTCACCTCAGCTATCACTTGTACATAGAATATATTCCATTAAATTAATTGAATGTATACTAAAAACACTGCATATAAATAAGCACTTTAAATTTCAGAACTTTGGCATTTTCCATCTACTTGTAGGAAAATAAAACAACCTTTCAGTACTCAGTGCAGTTCTGATTTTTCAAAAATCTAAACTTTAAGTATTCTGGAAGATTTGACAGGTGTATGTTGGTTTAACACTTGTAAGATAAATAAATAGGCTGAACCGGAAACTAATTTCTGACTCTCTCAATTATATCATTTGAGAAACAGTCACACAGTATACCAACATAGCATAAAGAACTCAATCTCACAATTTTGCAAGCTGTCATGCAAGACAGCTAAGGATCCTAACACTGCATCAAGTAAAGGTGGTGTATTCTTGACACGTGGAAATAATAAATTATTAACCTTTGAGTAAGACAACTGTTGTTTACCAACAATCCCCAAGCACAGCCTTAGTTTATTTTCCTGTTTCCTTCATCTGCCTCCAAAAGCCCTGCCTGTTTTCAAGGCTTCCTGCAACATTTCTCGATGATTATAATTTCCTTAGCTTCACCAGTCATACAGTGTTATGACATACAACGGCATACAAGCTGCATCCATCACAAAAGCAACCACATTTTCCTTATCACCTTCACATTGGATTTAATTTCTGGTAATGCAGTAAGTCACATATTCCTTTTTAATGTTATAGAGTGTTTTGTTGTATTATGGAATTACTTCCTTACTCTACAGAAAGCTTGAAAATCCTATTTGTTTTAAAGGAAAATGCATACTGAAAATTTCTAGCTAAACTGCTTTTATCAGTTGGGTTCTTAGCAGGCAGGAATATATTATTATTTTTTTGTGACGAGATTAAACAAATATACAACATGAAAGGAAAACATTAAAATGCAATAATAAAATTTAAAAAACAAAAATATTCTCATTTTTTATAAAAGTAAGAAGCTTCCTTCCCTCAAGGGGCTGTCACTGAACTGAGCTAAAAACAGACATGAGGGTAGCAGCACACAGCCTGCAAGCGCTACGCCCTCCAAAGTTTGTGTCATATTTCCCTAACCTCCTCCTTCCCATTGAAAAATGTGTGCCAGTCATCATTCATGCATATTCAGACCCAGCTGAAGTTAGCAGTTCCCCGATTTCAAGAAGTGAGGTAAAAAAAGTGAGAAAACCCACGGACTGCTGCTCTGGGTAGACGTAATCTGTAAGTGGCTGGAGAAAAGCTGCAGCCCAGAGGAGAAAGACACTGCATAAACAGTCTAACTGGGCAGGAAAAACCTTCCTTTGTAAGCCACCAAAAATATTTTTTTTTACCTCCACATCTAATACTTAATTTTACTGTCCTTTAAAGGAAGTGTTATACTGGTTTACTTTGGAAGGATTGCTCTAGTAAGTACCTAAACACTTTTGGCATAAGCTAAGCAGAAGCATATGCAGTTTTTTTACCAGAAGATAACTACAGTCAGCACTTCAAGTTTTAAAAGTAACTGAGGTCTTCAACTAAGATCCATTATTCCAACATCATAGCATTTCGCATATTTACATTATCATTTTAATGCCCAGAAAATTTCCTTCCCTAAAAAAACATCAATAGAAGCTTCAACAAATTAATTTTGGTCTCCACAGTGAAGCACGATGAATACTTAAATCCAGTTCTCCAGCAAGACCTCACGAATAATCTTACCAGGGACAAATACTGCTCTAAAATGCTGCTGTCATTTGAAAGAGCACATGATTCAGCAGAGTACTTTCCACTTCACTACCTAGCTTTGGGTTGAGGAGTTTGTGAGTGGTTTCCTTGTCCCATCATAATAGAGAAATTACAAATTTCTACACATTCCCAATGAAAATATTCTCCAGATAGATAAGAATCAAGTAGCAGAGATGTTTAATTGCTCAAGCAAAAAAAACAAAAAAACAAAAAAACCCAAACAAACAGAGAGGCAGTTTTCTACCTGCCAAACAGCAGGAATAGATATGGAAGGTACCTTCGAGGTGTTCTACCCCCTCCAAGTCAGGAGGAGTTTGTCTTTGGCCCTGATGAGAAAAGAAAAGCCAACACAGCTGCAGAAGGCTTTGCCCAGGTGGTACCAACTCCCTTCTTGCTGTTGACTTCTGCATGGGGCTCCCAGTATGTCTGCAAGCTCTTGGCATCCCTGAAACACTGCTGTGGGTGTTGTAAAGCATCCCCTGACAACACGAGCAACTGAAACTTGATGATCTCTAGAAGCTCCTTTCCAACTCCGACAATTCCGTGATTCCATGATTCCTTTGACAGAGGTCAACCATCAAAGACTGAGCTGGATTTCACATGCAATAAAAGCACAACTAAAACTGGCATCTTTGTAGTAAATTCAGTAACACTATATTCACTGTAGTGATCACCGCCCATGGCAGAGAGAAATAAAAACCCTCTAAAACTGTGACAAGGTAAAATTTTAACTGTGCTCTGATCTGTTCACTAAATCTCTCTCCTTCCCCTGCTGTGACCCTGTCAGTGAAAGAAACCTTGGGGAAAGCAAAGTAGCAATGCTTCACTGAAAGCTGTATTCGCTGATTTAGCTCTAGCGCCAGAGCACAGTGAAGTGGTTTGTTAATTTAGACTTTTGCAGTTCTGCTAAACTTAGTAAAACTGATGTCATCGAGCCCAGAAGCATCTCCAGAAATACGCACACCACTTCTTTTCAGAGAATGAAAAAATCTGAAGGACACAGGCAGATCTGGATCAAAAACAAAATTTAAAAACCAACCAACCAAACAAAACATTTTGAAAGTTGTTTTCCTTCAACTTCTTAGAGAGTTTTGACATTTCATGGAAGAGGAACAACAACGACCAAAAGCACATGAGCCAGAAAAGCACTACACCAGTGTAGACCCAATACAGACACGTGCACCAGGGTCTCTTACATTTCAAAGAAATGACCTAAGCTATGAAATACCACTTATTCCAAGACAGATAGATTTCATTTTAAACCAGAAATTAAGTCCTAGAAAACCCTGTCAAAAGTCACATTTAGAGACATGCTTGATTTTGATAAAATTGGATGGTTTTCGCCAGAGGCAAGTGAAATACTGAAGAGCAAGAACTAATTAAAAATCATTCCTATCTTGAATACTTGATCTGAGTACAAGTGCTAGGACAAATTTCTGGGGCTTAAACAGCGAGAATGTAGCAAAGCTTGGCTGCTTGTGAATAAAACCACAATCCCAAAACAAGCTGTGCTCAGGAGAATCTCTGCAAATTTTATTGAGGAAAGAAAAATAAAAGAAAAGAAATAAAAGAAGCCCAGAAGGCGTTGGTGTCTGCCCTCTGGTTTTTGTAGCAATATTCCTTGAGATTATAATTCACCTCCCACTGAAGTCTTCCAATGTTAACATCAACCAGTACGCCTGACTGAAGTAGTGCTGACATACTGAATTATTTAAACAAGAAAATCTTCATAAGAAGGTGTTTTCAAAAGCAGAAGAGAATTATTTTGCTACAGCTCTGCTGCATGTCTAAGAAGTCAGAAAATAAAAGTGTTCTTCAAATGTGCTGTAGGTGATATCAGCACCGGGGGCTGTCAGTGGGAGGTGAACAACTGAATCCTACCCTTGGAAAATGCTTTCACACTTTTTTAAAGGAAGAATAGACTTGGTGGGGGGAGATCACTTTCAGCTCACTGACTAATATCCTTGAAGTTTTCTGCCCCCATCCCACTAAATTAGAAGTGTAAATGTAAGGAGGCACAAGGTCTAGTGAGAGCGACCCTATTGCTGCTGGGAAACACGGTGCCTAATGAACGTGAAAGTACACACGCCAAATATCGATTCACAGCAATGCCACCAGCTCTATTCCCTCCTGTCAGATCTCGTCTCTGGTCTCCTCCTCCTCCTTGCCTTGCCTCTGAAGCACGGCAGCCGAAACAGCTCCCGGCTCGGTGGCTGATGCCCAGGGGAGTGGCAGCCACCGGAGCGTAACCTCCGCTCTGCTGGGACGGTGGCATTCAGGGCCAGCTGATCCGAGGCTTTGTATGGGAAGCGTAAGGAAGAAGCCTTTATGCACTGTTAAGCCACCCTCGGATGTGTGCAGTCAAGCAAGAGACTCTACCAGTCACCCACTTACAGGGATGCAGTATGGTTTTCGGTGTGGCGTCTTTTTCATCTTTAGCAGCTTTTTTTTTCCCTAGAGAGCAATAACTCATCTACGCAGTGGGACGCACCATTATGTACCGTTCCGCGTCCTTTAGCAGCGTTTTTTTTCCCTAGAGAGCAATAACTCATCTACGCAGTGGGACGCACCATTATGTACCGTTCTGCGTCCTCCCTTAAGAGGGATGGTGCAGAAACACTGCAAGTTACAATATCACACGAGAGAAATATCTGGTTCTGAGTTTCAGATTCAGCATCTCCCTGTGCAGCTTGGCATCTGCCATCAATACGATATTCTTCTTTCCAGCCCAGAACATATGCCTCTTCGTGCATAAGACAAGATTGGACAACGAATGACATCATCCACATCTTTGCTAACCCATTTTCAGAAAACTGGGGTCCCTTGACAGTTGAATTTAGAAAGATAACTAGTTTTTCCATGTGCTAAACCAAGATAATCTCCTGTGTTTTGTTTCTTCTGGCATCTTGTTTAGCGCTTATGCAAATAATATAATTTATTTGAGCCATTTGCAACATTAAACATTGAATTCAGCAGACAGCATGCACAACCAAATTGCACAACCATATGAGAATGAGATGGTTTCCAAAGATAGTTACATTAAGCTTACATTTGCAGAATAAATAATTCAATCCTCATGCTCCACATTTAAATATTTATACAAATACACTGCTTGTCACAATTAGTTTGATTAAACTGTTAAGAAAAAGGAACTATGCAAGAAATGAGACTTCATCCAGGAGGAGAAGCTATTTATACTGCAGTTAATTATATGAAATTACAGAAGCAGCAGCAGGTCAGGAAGCGGTCCTCCAAATCCACACAAAGATCTGACCCCCAGCTCTTTCAGGGAAGATTTTCTACAATTTTTTTTGCATTTAGCAAACAAGACCCTGCATTTATTTTCCTCTTTGTCTCATGGAAACATGACACATGTTTTCCTCTTTCTCCCATGGAAAGTCTTATTTATAGACTGAAAACACACTGTAGTTTACAGACTATTTTCTGCATAATTTTCTTCCACGACATGCTCAGGACAAATTATTTTCTTTCACAGTGCACTCACTGCAACTTCTTGAAGCAGGGAGAGAAACATTAATGGAAAACCTTTTCCCTTTAATCTCAGGGGTATTTTTCAGGAAACTTCAAAAATCTGAAATAGCCTCAGAGAAAAGCCTGGATTTGTGATCCTGTTTATAGATCAGAATACGGATTATTTCTGATCTACGTGAGGTCTGGTGCTACAAAGTTTAGGAAGACAGAATGACACTCCCCCTCTAGGAGGAAGAAATCAGCTTACTCCAACTCACTGGCATTAATTTTAATGTGACTAAGGCTATCCAGAGCTCCACACATGACATTTTGTAGTACTACTAAGAAAGCAAGGACTGACTGTATGTGCGTTATTGGAGAACTGCTGAAACAAGACTCATGAATAGATGAGTGTGTCACCTTGATCTGAAACAGTTTATTCTGTGTTTTTCAGTAATCAAAGGAAAAAAAAGATGACAGGGGTGTCCTCCACCACAGACCAAGTTCAAGCTGAACAACATCATGCAAAAGCTGCATAAAACAGCGAGTCAGTGGGGGGGATTCTGCAGGACAAGCCAGACTGCTAAACTAGCCTATGATTCAAACTCATGAGGGATCTGCTCTTGCATCAAAGGGCACTGAGTAGAGACTTTGTCAGGGGACAAATAAAAAATTCCCCTTGTTTCTATCTAGTTATTTTAATACTATTTGCGGAATAAATCTATGAGAACCAGTTTAGGAATGCTGCATAAACTCATAAAAGCCTGTTTTAACTTTCAGTGGTGGCTAATGGTGCAAGAGCACAAAGAGTGTGAAGAAAAGAGCGGGACACTGCCTTTACAGAATCACACCGAATCACAGAATGGTAGGGCTGGAAGGCACCATCAGAGATTATCCAGTACAACCCATCTGCTTTGGCAGAGTGGATAGGGGAGACACCTAGAACCAGTACAACCCATCTGCTTTGGCAGAGTGGGTAGGGGAGACACAGGGGAGACAGGAAAGCATCCAGGCAGGTTTGTAATATCTCCAGAGAAGGAGACTCCACAACCTCTCTAGGCAGTCTGTTCCAGTGCTTGGGCACCCTCAAAGGGAAGTTTTTCCACATGTTTGGATGGAATTTGCTAACTCCACAACTTCTCTAGGCAGCCTGTTCCAGTGCTTGGGCACCCTCAAAGTGAAGTTTTTCCACATATTTGGATGGAATTTGTTGTCCTACTGATAAAAACTGTCACCACACCACAGACCTGCTCTTCTTCACCAAAGGGACAAAAAAAAAAAAACAACCAAAAAACAAGAAACAGTCCTACTGATAAAAACTGTCACCACACCACAAACCTGCTCTTCTTCACTAAAAGGACAAAAAAAACCCAACCAAAAACGAAGAAATAGGCATCATAGGCTTCACTTTTGTGGACTAGTATGAAGGGAAAGTAAATACACATGATACGGGTATTCATCAGCTTGATCTTTTCAGGAAATGGATTACTAGGGCCCTTCACTTTCTCCCTTTTTATTTCTCTGGCACCAACACAGCAAAGAGCAACACTTTTGTGTCACAGAGGGCAGTCATCAGGAGCTTTATTACTATATTTATTACTACCTAGAGAAACTGTCTCACCAACAGTCCTCAATACTGGCAACCTGCTGAGAGAAAGAAAAGTCGAGTGCATGAGCTCTTTGCGATATCTGCCAATTATATTTATTACTACCTAGAGAAACTGTCTCACCAACAGTCCTCAATACTGGCAACCTGCTGAGAGAAAGAAAAGTAGAGTGCATGAGCTCTTTGCGATATCTACCTGTTCCTGACATTTTCACAGGCACTGGGGAAAGACTTCATTCTCACATTGATCATGTAGCAACAGTAAAGATAAATTCCAGTCAGGATCTTTGTAAAAAGGCTTCTACAAAGCAGGACTTATTGTAGAACCTGTGTATTGAAAGCATTCTTGCATATTTTGTTCTTGACTATTTTAGCTTAGTAAAGTAAGTCTAGTAGAGAACTTTACACCAGTTTAACCTGGACCTGCCACTGAAAGAAACAGTCCTGCCAGGTTGGTTTCAGCTTGGAGACAACTCTTCAGCACTGTTTACTGCTTAAAGGTTTGTGCTAGTGCGAGGCTCTGGCTGGCAAAGACGTAGGAACAAGGAGGGGAGTGTGGACCATGCACTGGACTTTTCTTTCAGGAGTAGAGCTGACATTAAACATTCAGGAAATTATGACCAAAGATTTGGGTTATGGGAGAGCTTTAAAATTATTTTGCAGTTGTTATCCATCAATATTGACTGGTTCAAGATATAAAAACATTATTTCCCCGAAATACCATACATATTTGTAATGTCTCATAAGATTTCAAGTTACAAAAACATACAAACTAGCATACAAGTAAGGGGGTGTTATTTGAAGTACAAACACTAAAAAGTTATCCTTAAACCAACCATGTAGTACTGGAATCTGAGAGACAGTCCTTACCTTTCCACTGCCCCCTGCTTTTATCTGTATTTCGGTACTTAGCCACAATCATGTCGCTTCCCAACAGTCATGCAATCAAGGCATAATTTGTTCCATCAGTAATGTAAGAAGTCATTTAGAAAAACATTATTCACTGTCAGCTGAGTCTGACTCAGGGAAAAAAAATGTCTAAAGGTTGTAGAAGAGATTGAACTTTTAACCATATTATTAATTTCTCTGATTTCACAATGTGTTACTCTCTAGTCATTGTCCCTTGAATATAAAGTTTCAGAAAAACAAGTTAAAAGCAAATCCATTACAAAACAGGAGAAAATGATAATGCTAACCAATATTTCCTTCTCTGCAGCAAAGGAGGAAAACTGCAGTGACAAAACATTTTTAGTTTCTGTTCTCAGTGGCAGTACATCTACCATATGAATAACTAGAGCTTGCATTATAGATACAATAGGTATTTTACTACCTATGTTCAACATCACATGCATACACATGCTAAGTATAAAAAGTATTTGCTTGCTTGCTTGCAGATAGGCTATGTTGATTAAAATATTTGTATTAACACAAGCGGAAGCAAGATCAGGGCCTGTTCCTTTCTGGGATTGAACAAACGTGGAATAGAAAGTTGCAGTGTTTAAAAAACTGGTTTTTATTATGTCTGCAAGGAAACGATTCCATTTAGGAGATACATTTATTTTACCTTTCCATGTCATTAGTAATAGAAAGAATTAAAGTTCATGGAACTAACTCTGTATATCCTGGAATAACCTTTGTGAGCTCATTTCCCCTGATCCATTAAAGCAATCCCTCCATGTAACTCACATGTTGTTTTGACATGTCCTGTAGGAAGTCAGAACAACCAACCTTGGGCAGAATAATGTATCCCCAGAGAGATCTTATGGAATGTCAAGAAACTAGAAAATATTTTGTTATCTGCAACCATAAAACCTAAAAGTGTAAGGGACAACAGTAACAAGCCATGGCTGTCTCTTACTGATATTCCCGCTGTACTGGTTTTAAAATTGCTCTCAGATGGGGACTACGATAAAGATCAGCACTGAAAACCATAAGCTTCAGTAAAGATTCAGGACATTACTAATATGTATTCCATAACTGGCTAAATGTCTTGCCAGTCTTATTACGGTCTTGCATACTCATATCTTGCCAATACTGACGCCATCTTTAAGATGGAAAAAGAATCAGGTTAAAGCCAACTAAAGTATTATTATGCAAAACATACACAACTAATTCAGCTGAAGGTGAGAAAACAGGGTGTTCTTATCAGAGGTTGTTCCGCTGTAGGCACTCTCCTCAGTAAAATCCACATGGTTTTTCAAACCTGGAAAAAGCTGTAACATGCAAGTAGACCGCGGAGAACAGTCCTTCCATGGCTGTATACCATGGGATCCCTCCCACCTCTCAGTGGCTGCCTGTCCCTCTCTTGAAAAACAAGACCTCATGCTCTTTGTAGCCTCAAACGCAAAACATGTTCTTTGCTCTTCAAAAACTCTCGCTCTTCTAATATTAGAAATATTTATGCTGTACACCTCTTCTGAGCAAAAAGAAGACCCATTTTATGAAAGAGATGAATAACCATGTTTCTTTTTGACATTCTTAGAAAGAATGAATGCTAACAGAAGAGCATCTGGTCTTCGTACCTCAGAGAGAACAGTTTCAGTACCCACATGGTTAAGATGTTTGCCTTCCTGCAGTTGGACAGCAAAACTTTTTGGATTACATCCTGAATAAAGTTCATCTCCAGTCTTTCTAGCAAGAAGCAGCTTTTTTCACGCTGCAGTGAAGGAACTAAATTAATTTGTGATACAGTAGAATATGCCTAATTATTTATCAAGACCTTTTCCCTTGATCATTCAGTTGGCCCTAGATCACCTTTACTGGATTCAATTATATTTTCTCAGGAGGAAACTGTAACTCATTTCATATACATGCTTCCCAATATTTTAAAGATACTGGCTGGTAGAGGGAAGGTCTGCAGGAAAAAGCCTATTGATTAAAGCGCTCCATTTGTTGCTACAAAAATAGGATTTTTACCAGCTTCAAAGTGTTACCATCAATGATGCGTTTGTGATAGGACACTTGTTAATATTCACAGAAGCATGAGGTAACTCGGGTCAAACCACTAGCATAATTTACACATATAATTATGCTGTTTTATCAACCTTCTTAGAAAGCTCAGGCCCATTTTAATTTTGGCTTATGGTCTCAAAATTAACACTAGATGTTATGAACTTTGTGAATGACTTGACATGATTCTGAAATGAAAAAAATAAACCCATGTTAACTCTGTAAGTTGTTCAGACATACAGTTGTTCAGTTGATACATACAGTTGATACTCTGCCTGACAAACACCTGAAAAGTCAGTCATTGAAGCAGTTTTGTTTGTTTTTTTTTTAATGTTGCATAACGTTTCCACTGTACCATACAGAAACGCTGTGCTCTGTGGCTAAACTTCTGTAAAGAAGGGTGCACTTAAAATTGTTGCTTCTAGAAGTATCACTACATGTATTTCAGCAAACAGGCCATGCAGATAATTTTCTTGCACATTGCAGAAGCTGTCATACTGGAACTGAATCTTGTATTTCAATGCATTTTACTTTTTTATTGCATAATAATAAAATTAAGCAACCTACATGTTTTCAAATTGCTTAATTGTAAGCAAAAGGAGAACCAAAATACCCAGTTGCAACCTCACAAAATACCGAAGGCAACATATCTGGTGTAAACTAGGAGAAGCTTAATTTTACATCACCAGCTCATGGTACGAGTAAGAGCCAAGATGAGCAAATAAAACAACTAAATCACACTTGAACACAACATGTTGGATTTTCATTCTTAGTTTGCACTCCATACTATACCAGAAATGCTACAGATTATTTTATCTCTGAGACTTTTCTCCAACTTTGGCTGATGTCTAAATATTTAAAGATGTGCAGTATGTGTGCTGGACACTTGACCAAGTAACTGTTGTTTCCCAGTAGTTATGGCTCATTAAATACAGACTTAGTTATGAATTATTCAGGATGACACTGTTTCTAAGTAGACTTTCTGCTAGAAATGCCATGAAGGAGTACAAGAAAACCTCATTTTTCTGGAACTAAACCAGTTAATTTTGAGAGTAGTAATACATCCAAGCATTTGAAAGGAAATGTTTATTTTAATCCAAGAAGTGATTCTTTCTTTTAACCTCTCCTATGTAAGAATATAGGCAGAAAATATCATCTTCTATGTTGAGATTAAAAATAATGCATTGTATAAACTGAGCACATTTTCAAGGTTACCTACTTCGTAGAAGGGAGTAATTTCAAATATTCCAATTCCAAATATCAGGAGACAAAGCAGATAGCTGTTTCTCAGACCTCTGAAGCTCAGGGTTAGTACACACTCTGGTGAGCTGTAGTTCTGATTTATTGCACAGTAATTCATGCTTTTTTCTTCCCACCAAAACAAATTGGCAGAACAGGGGACAAAACCTGAGAAGCCTCACCCACAATAGCCTCTGGCAATTTTTTATATCTATCTGAAGACCCAGACACAGACAACTGCAAACCTGAGGAGTTACTGGAATGGGGACCATCCATGAGGAACAAAGCTGCTATTGTTTCAGGAGAATACTCACTATCATGTTTTGCATATTCAGGAAGTTTTACTTTCAGGCTTTCCCACACACAGATTTCCTAATGATAATTATTTCCTTAGTGCATAAGTAGAAATCAGAAAACACAGTCCCATCTGGGTGGACTGTATCAGGGATACCCTAGTCCACTGCTACCAGGTGATAGAAACCAATGGCAGGAAAGACATGAAGTAGCTAATTTTATCCAATGACTTTTATCTTACTTGCAATGAAACACATTTGAGCACTTTGTCCACATGGTCATATTAGTTCATTACCAGAGAGGAGGAAGTAATGTCTTTCTCTCCTTCCCTCCCTCTCACCTACCTTATATTCTTACATACAGTTATGCAAATCATAACCTGGTGAGACTTGTAAGAGCTCAGAGGGAATTAAAGGTCTGTTGTTTCATCAGGGTGTCCTCTTCCTACCTAGTTAAGCATTACATATGGAAGGTATTTTAGAAAAAAATCTACTGGCAGTGGCATTTTATTAGGATAGTCTTATGGAGGATTTACATCAACCAGCTAACATGGGTAATAGCCTCCATCATCACAGAATGACAGTATTACTCCCTTGATTTCCACAAAGAAGTTCCTCAGTGCACATCACTGGCATATTAGTGTATCCTCATTAAATTTCAAAATTTTTACTTCCCAATGAAAATTGTATATGCAAAGCACATCTGTTGACCTACCAGAACACAACAAAAGTAAAATCTACTAATTTATTTAAACGTTTTCATGTAATCCAGGAAATCATGTAAACCCAGGAAAATGAATTAGATCAACAGGCTCACACAACTGATACCTTCACAGATTCTGTTACAGACTTTCACAGCATCTTAGGTTAATGTTTTTGCTGACCTTTTTTCCAGTGACACTTCAAGCACTTCTGCACCAAATAGTTGCAAAATATACAGATTATAGCTGTGACAAATCATGACCAGGAACCCAGTTAATGTCATTTCTATTGTAACCTTAAATAATCTCCTTCTACATTACTGAAGAGTGCCTAAAAAAAATTACTATATTCCTTACATGAAAGAATCTCATTTGACTGTATTCAAGGGAACTTGAAAAATGTGATCAAATTTTACAACACAGAATAGAAAAGAAACAGAAATGTAAGTTTAAATGTTTTCTTCCATAACTTTGGGACATAAATATATATCACACACTTACTATTTTAGTCTTTCAATTTGGCCCAGAAAAAACAAACATAGAATCACAGAATCATAGTACAGCTCAGTTTGGAAGTGACCTCAAAAGATCATCTACTTCCACCTTTTGCGGGAAAGGAAGCCTAGATGAGATTATCTAGCACTCTGGCCGTGTCTAGTTACACTGAAAGTGTAAATGAAGTACATGAAAACACAAGTTGTAAGTGACAGTTAAAACAACTACTCCTTCAGCCATCTCAACTGGCGGTCAAAAAGATCAAGTGCTTCTAGCACATAGAACATATTGCTGAGCTCCACAGCTTTTCCATAACATTTGAGCAAGGGAAGAGTGATATATGTCTAGTGACCAAGGTATCTAGAAAATGCATTATTCTCTGTTCCCATTGATATATAAGCATTTTATATGTATAACAGAATACAACATAAAGCAGCAAAGATGGACTTCTTCCCTAGTGGCTATTTGTTTACAGAGGTATTTTAGCTTGTCTTATTATTTTAGAAGACTGAGCTTAGGCTGAACCACAAGTGTCTGTCCAACCTCACATCTTATTGGGCAGTAAGCCCATCAAAAAGTGGGCTATATTCTAATATTTATAATCCTTTCCCTCATCTACTCACTTCTTCTTAGTGAATTTCTAGCAAGTCAAAGGCATTAAAAAATGCAATAAACAAGACTTCAATAAACATAATAGCCTACACATTGCAGTTTGCAAAATGTGGCGTAAAATTGCATTACTCGTATTTTCACTGTGCTTGTGCCCAGCTTCCATCCTTGGTTTGGAGATGGCAGGCAAAGGTAGTTTATTTACAGATAGTCTTACTATTTACAGGTAGTCTAAACTGAAAAATAGAAAAAAAAAAAAAAAGGCAGTAGTCAGTTGTCCCCAGGACTTTTATTTGAACAAGAAGTACATTCCTCCCATAGTTTTTGATGCTTCTCTTATGTCCGCATGGTGGTTTGCAGAGTACCAAATCTCTGTTGTTAAAAATCACTCTGCACTGCCGGAAAAACACAACTGAGGACCTGGAATTAAGTCTTCTGACTTCTGAACATAAAGGAAAGGAAATTAAAAGAAGTTTTAGAATGGGAGAGCTGGCCAAGCTGTAATTTAGACATTGTCAAAGGTTTGCTCTGGAAGGCTGGAGGCCAAGCTGCTAAGACTCCCAATGCTTGACAAGAAGAAAAAACTCCTTGAGTATCTTCTAAAAACTAGGCTTGACCTGTCTCTTCTGACTGACCTTTCTTTTCAGGAAGGGATGTGGAGGGATGAGGGAAAGGGACCAACACATACACACTGTGATAAATAAAAGGGTTAAAAAGAATCTTACTGTTTCATATGCTATTAACTACTGCAGCTTCCACAACTTTAGTTTATGAAATATTCATTTTGGCACAAGTACTGGAATAAAAATTTCCTTAAAAATAAACTGAAGCTTTATCATGTATGTATATATGTATTTATATGCACAGAAAATAATCATATTTTGTAAGGGAAAGAACTGAAAGGAGAAGGGAAGATGAAAATTTATTTTAGATTCATGTAGCTAGATCCTGTTAATGTGGAACTGTTGTCCTATTGACAGAAAAAAAGCCAATACGGTACTTCTCACTATACAAGAAAGAACCCTCTGAGTGCCCTGTGCAGCTATTTGTGTCCTATATACTGTTATCTGCAAGAACCACAAATTTAGTTCAAGAGGTCTTTCCAAATTTATCCTTTTTCCTACAGAAATTTTGCTGACCATTTTCTTATTGTATAAACTATTATTAGAAGGAAATACAAATAGCATATGTAGCTACATTTAATCTGTGGATACATGTTTATTTTACCAGACCATATTACCTGGCCCATGCACCAGTACAGGCTAGGGGCTGACTGGCTGGAGAGCAACTTAGCAGAAGAGGATTTGAGAGTCCTGGTGAACACAAGGTTGACCATAAGCCAACAATCCCTCATGGAAAAGAAGGCCAACAGCCTCCTGGGCTGCACAGGGCAAAGGGTCCCTTCCATTCTGTCAGTCTGTGATCTTTTCAGCATATGTCATTTTGTCCTGACTTGTATTCATTCATAATTTTACTTCAAAACATTTAAATTCTTCTGTTATTAAATTCTTCTAGAAGTTTTGCATCTTTAGAAATGTAAGCATTGTAAATCCAATTTAACAAGTTTTTACAGTCATAACCATTAGGGTTTCAGAAAGTTCAGCATATTATATACCTTCCTAAACATACGGTACTCAATGTACTGCAACAAGTTAAAGATCAGTTTAGCAATAAGGGTCTTCATAATATTCACTAGTCTGTGCATCTCCTGAAGCCAAACAGCTAATAAAGATGCCACTAGTCAGTAAAAGTTGCCCTAAGTTTACGTGGCTAAGCCAATGCATTTTGTTTTGTTTAGTTAGAAATAAATGTCCATCCCTCAATAACTGCCATAAAAAGAAATAATGTCCAAGTTCAAAATGATTTAGGATCTTTCTGTAATGACTTAATATTTCCTCCTTCCAAAACAAGGCAGTATATTACAACAGCCCAATCTGAAAGGAACTGGGTTAGTCAGGAGAGTCTACCAGACGCCACTGGTCACAAATAATACTCAAATGACAAAATGCCAAGAGTACGTGGAAAAATAATGCCACAAAACAAAAGCAGTCCAAAATAATTCCAGAAATCATTTGAAGTTTATAAAATTTTAGTTAAATTAGGTTTAAACTTTGTTTTAAGTACTTTTTCAGGCTCTATTCTATTTTCTTTCAGCAGTCTAACATTAATGGATGGCTCATGCAGTTATCGATAGTGAATGAAAGATATTTATATTACCTGTTGGTGAATCTTCCAGCTTATTTCCCCTCAAACTTCTCTAGCACACATTATAACCTATACTTAGGATCATAACACTGCTCTTCTGCAAGGATCATCTTTTTTTTTATGTCTTTGTACTATGCTTAGCCTGGTGGGGTAACAGTCTATGAGTGGAATCGCTAAATGCTTCCAAAAAAAATATTACCTAATTTTACTAAATATTATCTTAACAATAATGATATTACTCAATATCACTTTAACACAAACATTAAATCACTAGCTTCTCTAGCAGAAGATGTGATATGTTACACCTTCCTGAGTCTAATCACATGCTGCTGCCAAAAGCACATTTCCATTCTGCCTCCCACCAGATCTCATGAACATGTAGCTGCAGGGCAAATGGGATAAACTTGATGATCCAGTGAAACCCTGGATCCCATAATTCACTTTTGTTAGTTAATTCTCCATAAGAGAAATCAATGTGACCCATCTGCATGCTGCAAAAGTTCAAAGCGGGGCTGAAACCTGCAGGTCCCTGAGGGCTCAGGTGGGGATTAGATCCTCAGTTAGATTTGATTAGCTTTAAAAAGAAACTGCACCCCGACAGAGCTGAAAGTGACTTCAGCAGAGCACTGGTTGATCATGATAAGCATGGAAATAAACTGGTTGATCTTGCACATAAATACTGTCGCATAACTGTATTGATTTTTAGTTTATCCTAATAGTCAGGCTACTGATGGAAACAACTTGGCAGTACAGATATCCAATCCTAGTTTCAGAAACACAAGAGTAAGAATCATGCTTAATTGCAATGTGCTGACACCCACCAGTCAAACAAGCAGAGCAACTTAGGAAAACATGCCACAGGAAAGAGTCCTTGATTAGAGTCCTAGCCTTGGATGCAGACTCAATTTCTTTCTCTCCCATAAACCTCTCAAGGTAATTTAGTGCTACTAAATCCACAGAATGACTGTCATCATTCTTACACCAAATATCAGAAGCCCCAAACTTAAAATGTCTGGGCCTGAATACATAAAAGGCTTAACATAACTCAGTGAAGGAATTAGCTGCCTTAAATTAAGCATGTCTAAATAATGTCTAATTTTTTAAATCTTAGTCAAAGGGCAGAATAGAAAATCAAGAGCTAGACACAGAGGAAACATACAATGCCTGAGAATTAGAGGTAAGGAAAGAGACTCATGCTCCAGGTGGGAAGTCATCAAAAGCCAAGCAGTGGGAAATACAATTAACAAGAGATGTGAGATCATCTTCCTTAGAGCTTTGACTCCTGACCTGCTTGTAATCTGAAGCCGTGATTTTGGTGTGCCAAGGACTGCACACAACTCATCTTTCCAAGAGACAACTGGGGGCAGGGGATGGCACCTTATTTCTCCTATAAAAGGCAGTAACTACTCCCTAGGTGAGCTCCAGAATACAAGTCCTTTTCCTGGAGAGTTGGTGTTGGCCTCAGTGAGCTCTGTAGACCAGGGACCATGCTCACAGTCTGGGACTGGACTGCACCATGCAGTCTGTCTCTTCTGAAGTCTGACTGCTCTGCAGGCAGCAGTGCCAGAGCAAGACCCTGATGCAGCTGCCTAAGAGTTGGCTGTTCCCCAAAGTCTGGCTTCTGGGTCCCTTTCCCTTTGAGTACCTCTACGAGAAACAGTCACATAAAATGGTGAAATAAAATTTTTACCTTTCCTTGGTGTTGGCAATAGAGCTACAGTACAAAAACAACAAACGTAATTGCAAGAAAAATGTTAAGGAAAATGAAAGATCAAAACCTAAAGAGTGAATTTTCTCATGTCACCCAGCCCAACACATGTTCCAGGCCATGAAACAAGGGAGAAACTTTGCTGCCTCTTTCCTAGTCACCTTCCAAACTGCCTTACAACCAGCACTAGCTAGGGGTTAAGATGTTCAAGCAGAGACCTGCAGTCACACACCGTGAGAAGTTGCTTTAAGGATAGGTTTTGCAGTTTCAATGGTTAAAAGGATTCCTTCTTCTGCCCCTATTCTCAGTCTTGACTATTTCATGCATCTGGCAGAGGTTTTACAACATATGCTCAGCAGGCTGCTTCTTCCCCTCCTTTTATAAGGAAAACCCAACCAAATAGAAAAAAATTAATGTCTGAGGGTCAGAGGAGAAAAGCCATTCACTACTTCTAAAAGAAAGAAAAAATAAAAAAGTTAAGAAAACTCTAATGTTTTCATCTGCTTCTCATCAGAGAAGCACTGGTTTAAATTTAGATTGACTGCATTGAAATAGCACCTTTGAAGGAATTCAGAAAGATGACTGGGGGCCTGCAGCATCTCTCTTATTAGGAGAGGCTGAGGGACGTGGGTCTTTTTAGTCTAGAGAAGAGAAAACCAAGGGGGGATCTGAACAATGCCTATAAATACTTAAAAGGAGGGTGTCAAGAGGATGAAGCCAGTCTTTTTTCAGTGGTGCCCAGTGACAGGACAAGGGGAAATGGGCACAAACTTGAATGTAAGAAGTTCCATATAAACATGAGGAGGAAATTCTCTACTTTGAGGGTGGCAGAGCACTGGAATAGGCTGGCCAGGGAGGTCATGGAGTCTTCTTCTCTGGAGACATTCAAAACCTACCTGGACACATTCCTGTGCAACCTGGTCTAGGTGGACCTCCTTTTGCAGGTATGTTGGACTCGATGATGTCCAGAGGTCCCTTCCAACCCCGTGTGATTCTGTGACCCTGTGATTCTGTGAAAGGTCTCTTTTCCCAAGTAACAGGTGACAGGACAAGAGGAAATGGCCTCAAGCTGCACTAGGGCAGGTTTAGATTGGATATTAGGAAAAATTTCTTCACTGAAAGTTTTATCAAGCATTGGAACAGGCTGCCCCGGGATGTGGTTGAGTCACAATCACTGGAGGTATTTAAAAAATGTGTATGTTTAAAAGGACATGGTTTAGAGATAACTTGGTAGTGTTACGTTAAGGGTTGGACTTGATGATCTTAAAGGTCTCTTCCAACCAAGCAATTCTTTGATTCTATGAAATCATGACCACTACAAAAAAAAAAAAGGTTTATTAAAGAAACTACACCAAGCCCCCCTACTTTAAAGGAAAGACATAATTTTGGTCTTTTAAAATTAAAACTATGATAACGACAAATCGGGAATTCATGCTGTAAGCCAAGGTGACACTGAAGACACTCAACCTCCAAGGAGAACAGCTGGGAAAAGCGCTTGCTCCTGCCTGCCTCACTTGCCAGAGCCCATTCAGCGGCAGAGCTTCCTCACAACGCCCAGACAGCTCAGGGGCAGCCACCACCGATCTGCCCCACATTGCCCTGCTCTGCCCCACATTGCCCTGCTCTGCACCACACGCTGCTGCGGGCACCCAGCAGAGCAGCTGGCCCTGCCTGGGGCAGCAGGCACAATGAGCCAGTCGCCTGATTCTCACAGCGGGAGAAGAAAAGCCATTCTCTCCTCACTCTCCTATATCCTATCTCCTATACCGCCCCACAATTTAAATGAAATTGCAGATCTGCTTCTTTGCGACTCAAGACTCTAGTATAATAAAATGAGCTTCATGCGTTCCCCTTAACCTGCCTCACAGCTGGCATTTCAGTGAGCTGCATCTTCATAAACAGCCTGTGCTTTAGACCTATACATTCTAAAACCTTCTTATAACCTTTTAAACTTTTTCTTAGACAGATACCTCAGCGGGGAATGCCATGAGCCTCCCCACCATCTTACAATGTTTATGCTAAGATTTGGATAGAACAGATTGAATATTCTAAAATGGGCACATGATGAAGCAGGAAACAAGTAAGTACCTCTTAGCAATTGACTCTCCTACTTCTGTTACATTGGGTCTTTCACATTTGGCCTTATCTACTGAAAGATGCAAACTTTCTTCTTTCTTTTTTTTTTTTTTAATCTCAGGACAGTATTTTTTGTCAAAATGGATCTTAACCTAGAACAACAACTAGTTGCCAGAGGTAGCTGGGTTTTCTTGTTAGCTCATTACTCAGTGACCATTTCTGAGATGCTTTTGTCTAAGTAGGTCCTAAGTAGGACTCACAAAAGTCTGGAAAATGCAACCTCATCCATTACTTTTTTTCTCTCTCATTTCTCTAGTACAATAGTGGTTCATAACAGAGTCTCTGCTCCTTAAGTTCTCAAGTCCATATTTTTACATCCCCACAGAAATCCCATATACTGAAGAATTTCAAGCAGTTCAATAAGGTTTTGTGTTTCTGAATTAATTGAAAGAGCAATAAAATACGCAAAACCATTTCCAGCATTACTTGCCTCTAATGTCTTCTCAGTTCAGTTCTCTTGTTACTGCTGATTTTTCTGTAAAACTGGGCAATACTATTGCCTTCCTAAGTATAAAAAGTATACACTTAGAAAATCACATCATTGATTGCTAAACACAGGTTTGTTTGTGAAGGAGCTAGATCAGAACACTGAGCTTAGTAAAGTAAATAACTGAGGAGGAGTTTTGGCTATAAACGCTATTACTGATGAAATTCATATGAAAAATGTTCTGACATTGTTTGAGGATATGCTGCACAAATAGAAAAAATCTAGTGTAATCTAAAGGTTTTCACAAAGTTTGCACCAACCCTCTGTGCTACAAGAATGATCCTAGAAACAAAATGTTTGTCTCTGCCTCTGCCTTGAATGTCCTCTGCCTCAATAATTAATGCCAATACATAAATTTCATACTACAATAATCACTTAATTATTTTCTCAAAGACCTAAATATTCCAGAAATGTCAATTCAGAATAAAGCTAATTTTCACTTACAGTCCCCCAAACAGGAATGCTTACGTTTCTGGAGTGACTGGAACCTCGATTTAACACAAGGCAACAGACTCCAAGAGACCTTATGCCCCTGGGTCACTGTAACTGTCAATGTCAAGCAGTCACTTCCAGAACAGTGTTGACAAAGGGTACAAGCCATATGCTGTCTGTATTGCAACAGTTTCCTGAAAGAAATCTCTGTCTATAACTTACACGTGTGAAGCAGTTACTCACTTAAATCTCAAATTCTGTTTTGCAGTGGAAAAAAATTCACTTTGGCATTCACATGGGCATCCATCCCAAGTTTAAATAGGGGGTCTTCACTAATTTTGCTGAAGATCCTCCATACTAATTGCAAATCTGTGTCTATATTTGCAAGAAAACTATGCTATGGGATCCCAAGCCTTAATTTCTTTCACACAGGACTTAGAAGGATTTCAGTGCTCTATCAGAATAATTTGGAAATGAATCCACACTCTGGCCTTGTTCTTGAGTCTTTCTGCAGATGCAAATGCAAATGCTGCAAATTGGTTAGTTCCTTCCTCTTAAATATAAAAAAAAAAAAAAAGAGTAAGCTTTCATTCTAATTAGAGATATTAGGCAAACACTTCTTCCAAAGAATTTCACCTTTCATTGCATTTTGTGATAATCTGATATGAATTATTTTTCTAAATCCGTCACTGATCTTATATAGGAAAGCTGAGTTCTAAAATACGAATTTGTTTCATACAGTTTGCTTCACTTGCTTTTTACTCTACTCAGTAGCTAACTAGTTTCTTTCACTTCTGGGTCCAGCCCAACAGCAGAACAAGAAAAAGGGAAATACGGCTCCCATAGTATTTTAAATCCGTTTTCACAGGAGATACAAAGTTAGGTGTTCAGAGCACTAACAACATCCCTTTGAAACAGAAAGCTCTGGATTTTGTGGGGAGATACCATCCCCTGGCAGCATGAAAGCTTTATGCCTACAACACTGTAGAGAAAGGAATACTTCAGGCACAATGACAGTGAGATCTTAATAGGAAGAAGATTACACTTCCACTGGGTATTGTAAGCATAAGGCTTTTCTGTGCCTGAAGATAACACAATTTTACCAATTCTTCTAAGTTACCTTCAGACGTGTTTGTTATTTACTATTGGAATGGTAAATTCTGTCATATGAATGACGTTAATCCTTAGAGTCCAGCCTTTTGCCTATACTCCTTTTATGTGTGCTCCTACTAGGCACTGTTCTCACATGGTGAAATATTTGATTCATTAAAAATAGTTAAATTCAAACAGTATTATACTTTGCAATAGTTAATTTTCTTAGCGCATTTTCAGTAGCATTACAGAAGGCAACAGACTAAAGAATTCATAGTGTATTGAAGTGGAAGGCGCTAATACCAATTTCATTTAGGTCTTTTTAGGTCACCTAAAAAGAATTTCACTTTATACATTTTAATTTTTTCCTGGTCAGAATCCTTGGCAACTTTATTAATAATATATACAAAAATATTAGAATGAATTAATCCCCTTGCTTACAGGACCTGTGGCCTTTATATGAGCCCAGGTGGATGACAGGAACCAAGAGACTGTGGAACGGAGACCAAAACCTACCCACTGAGACAGAGAGAGTGGGGAGACCCAACTGACCCTGCATGCACAGACACACACCAAAGCCCAGTGCTATCCTTTGCTCGAAGTGCAAGATTTAGCTGATTCCATGGATGGATTTATAGCACAGATTTTACTTCTCACACAGAGATTTACTGAGCTGTAACGAACTATGAGAGACCCTGGAAACTGGTTGCTGGTGCTAGTCCTGTGAGATTGCTGAGCTCCACTGACAGGCTGGCTGAGATGAGGGCACTGCCTCTGGTCTGAATTTTTACAGTAGCTGCCAACAGACACACACTACAGATTTAACACGTCATGTTATTTGAAACTACGTACACACTTTTTTTTTTTTTTAATCTCAGGACAGTATTTTTTGTCAAAATGGATCTTAACCTAGAACAACAACTAGTTGCCAGAGGTAGCTGGGTTTTCTTGTTAGCTCATTACTCAGTGACCATTTCTGAGATGCTTTTGTCTAAGTAGGTCCTAAGTAGGACTCACAAAAGTCTGGAAAATGCAACCTCATCCATTACTTTTTTTCTCTCTCATTTCTCTAGTACAATAGTGGTTCATAACAGAGTCTCTGCTCCTTAAGTTCTCAAGTCCATATTTTTACATCCCCACAGAAATCCCATATACTGAAGAATTTCAAGCAGTTCAATAAGGTTTTGTGTTTCTGAATTAATTGAAAGAGCAATAAAATACGCAAAACCATTTCCAGCATTACTTGCCTCTAATGTCTTCTCAGTTCAGTTCTCTTGTTACTGCTGATTTTTCTGTAAAACTGGGCAATACTATTGCCTTCCTAAGTATAAAAAGTATACACTTAGAAAATCACATCATTGATTGCTAAACACAGGTTTGTTTGTGAAGGAGCTAGATCAGAACACTGAGCTTAGTAAAGTAAATAACTGAGGAGGAGTTTTGGCTATAAACGCTATTACTGATGAAATTCATATGAAAAATGTTCTGACATTGTTTGAGGATATGCTGCACAAATAGAAAAAATCTAGTGTAATCTAAAGGTTTTCACAAAGTTTGCACCAACCCTCTGTGCTACAAGAATGATCCTAGAAACAAAATGTTTGTCTCTGCCTCTGCCTTGAATGTCCTCTGCCTCAATAATTAATGCCAATACATAAATTTCATACTACAATAATCACTTAATTATTTTCTCAAAGACCTAAATATTCCAGAAATGTCAATTCAGAATAAAGCTAATTTTCACTTACAGTCCCCCAAACAGGAATGCTTACGTTTCTGGAGTGACTGGAACCTCGATTTAACACAAGGCAACAGACTCCAAGAGACCTTATGCCCCTGGGTCACTGTAACTGTCAATGTCAAGCAGTCACTTCCAGAACAGGGTTGACAAAGGGTACAAGCCATATGCTGTCTGTATTGCAACAGTTTCCTGAAAGAAATCTCTGTCTATAACTTACACGTGTGAAGCAGTTACTCACTTAAATCTCAAATTCTGTTTTGCAGTGGAAAAAAATTCACTTTGGCATTCACATGGGCATCCATCCCAAGTTTAAATAGGGGGTCTTCACTAATTTTGCTGAAGATCCTCCATACTAATTGCAAATCTGTGTCTATATTTGCAAGAAAACTATGCTATGGGATCCCAAGCCTTAATTTCTTTCACACAGGACTTAGAAGGATTTCAGTGCTCTATCAGAATAATTTGGAAATGAATCCACACTCTGGCCTTGTTCTTGAGTCTTTCTGCAGATGCAAATGCAAATGCTGCAAATTGGTTAGTTCCTTCCTCTTAAATATAAAAAAAAAAAAAAAGAGTAAGCTTTCATTCTAATTAGAGATATTAGGCAAACACTTCTTCCAAAGAATTTCACCTTTCATTGCATTTTGTGATAATCTGATATGAATTATTTTTCTAAATCCGTCACTGATCTTATATAGGAAAGCTGAGTTCTAAAATACGAATTTGTTTCATACAGTTTGCTTCACTTGCTTTTTACTCTACTCAGTAGCTAACTAGTTTCTTTCACTTCTGGGTCCAGCCCAACAGCAGAACAAGAAAAAGGGAAATACGGCTCCCATAGTATTTTAAATCCGTTTTCACAGGAGATACAAAGTTAGGTGTTCAGAGCACTAACAACATCCCTTTGAAACAGAAAGCTCTGGATTTTGTGGGGAGATACCATCCCCTGGCAGCATGAAAGCTTTATGCCTACAACACTGTAGAGAAAGGAATACTTCAGGCACAATGACAGTGAGATCTTAATAGGAAGAAGATTACACTTCCACTGGGTATTGTAAGCATAAGGCTTTTCTGTGCCTGAAGATAACACAATTTTACCAATTCTTCTAAGTTACCTTCAGACGTGTTTGTTATTTACTATTGGAATGGTAAATTCTGTCATATGAATGACGTTAATCCTTAGAGTCCAGCCTTTTGCCTATACTCCTTTTATGTGTGCTCCTACTAGGCACTGTTCTCACATGGTGAAATATTTGATTCATTAAAAATAGTTAAATTCAAACAGTATTATACTTTGCAATAGTTAATTTTCTTAGCGCATTTTCAGTAGCATTACAGAAGGCAACAGACTAAAGAATTCATAGTGTATTGAAGTGGAAGGCGCTAATACCAATTTCATTTAGGTCTTTTTAGGTCACCTAAAAAGAATTTCACTTTATACATTTTAATTTTTTCCTGGTCAGAATCCTTGGCAACTTTATTAATAATATATACAAAAATATTAGAATGAATTAATCCCCTTGCTTACAGGACCTGTGGCCTTTATATGAGCCCAGGTGGATGACAGGAACCAAGAGACTGTGGAACGGAGACCAAAACCTACCCACTGAGACAGAGAGAGTGGGGAGACCCAACTGACCCTGCATGCACAGACACACACCAAAGCCCAGTGCTATCCTTTGCTCGAAGTGCAAGATTTAGCTGATTCCATGGATGGATTTATAGCACAGATTTTACTTCTCACACAGAGATTTACTGAGCTGTAACGAACTATGAGAGACCCTGGAAACTGGTTGCTGGTGCTAGTCCTGTGAGATTGCTGAGCTCCACTGACAGGCTGGCTGAGATGAGGGCACTGCCTCTGGTCTGAATTTTTACAGTAGCTGCCAACAGACACACACTACAGATTTAACACGTCATGTTATTTGAAACTACGTACACATGCACACACACACACACACAAAAAAAAAACCAAAAAAAACAAAAAAAAAAACCCACCCTGAAAAGTGCAATTCTAGTATAAAGCTGTACGTGTCAGCAAATTACAGTTGCAATCCCAAACTCTCGCCCTTCCAAAACTCCCCCCACCAATTCTGCAGAAGTGCTAGATTATTTTGATAGTAAGTTATCTGTGACAATAATAAAAATATGCTCATTTCTCACCAAGAAAGAAAATAATACATGGCTCAAACTAATTAACACAGATTAGAGTACAGACATCAAATAAAACCAGAGATGTAAACCAATTCTGCATCAGCTGTTTTAAGACCTCATGAAGGAGTTAGGACCATTCAACAGACTTGCTAGTGAAACAGAGGGAGGCTGAAAACCTCACAACCCTCTATTTCCAGAACCAGTTAGCTTTCATTCCAAATCAAAACATCATTCTTCCAATGATTCTCTTCAAAGATTGAATTTCTACCAGTATAAATTTAATAAAAGCAGTTTAGAATCATGACATGCTGCCATAAGAACTGAATTTGCAGCAGCAAACCCTATTAGAAGACCCATTCAAATAAAAGCCTGCTTTCTGACTCTGTCCCAACAATCTCAGACACAAAGTTTGCAAAATAGCAGCAGCAAAAAAAATAAAGTACCAAATCTAGTGAAATTTCCCTCAAGAAAAATAATGGTGTTTGTCAAAATCTGCAATTTCATTGAAGTTATTTAATATTAATTTTATTTCCCTTACTGGTTATATTGTCTCATTAGTGCAACAGTCAAACAATACCCACAGTTAATTCGAAAAGATATGCTTTTAAATATATTTGCACAGATTTTTTTTTCCTTTCAGAATTACTTACCAAGTGTTTGTGAAAATTGAAAGAAGAATTTTTAAAAGCCCATAGTTTGCTGCACGTGTTTTGTGTGATGACAACTATTAGGTTCAACGTGTGGTGTTCCCACGTGCCTTATGTTTCCACTAACAAATCATTGAGGGAACATATTCCTGTAGCCAAATACTACTTCAGCAGCAGTAGTTGTCCAGCATTTTACCAATAACCTTGCATTAGGACAGACCACTAAAGGACCCAAAACTGCTATCCTGGGGTATCAGGTCATCACTCGGTCAACAGGAACTGGGAACAGGTGATACAAGTTGCCCTACTGCAAGTGAGACCTCTTCAGTTCTTTCATAAATGATGTTTGGTTTAGAAAAGTGGTTGAATAGAGGGTGTTTTGATGAGCATTATGTTGAGAAACTATCAGTATGCGCAGGGAGAAGGAAAAAACCTTTTTGTCCCTCAGATTTGGCTGAACAAGGGAATGAACCATCCCACAGGATGTCAGAGAAGGAAGAATCATCTGCGCTTAATGTTGCAGCATCCCCTCTTCCTAAAGAAGTTTAATATAACACATCAAATCTGGGGGGAAAAGGCAGTCGTCTCAGAATCCATGCAATAGAGTATCAAAGAAGCAGCTACCATATCTTTCTAAAAGCTGTTAGTGTATTCAGTGGGACTGAAATGAAAAAGGCTGAAAACATTACACAGGAATGCTTTCACACAGGAAAAAAACAGGGAGGGGAGGAAAGTACTCTTTGAATTACAGGTACAGGTAAACCAAATGGCTTGTAGAGCTATAATTCACCAGCACAGCTAACATACTCGCTGCAGCCAAGATACAATGGGTTAAAACCAGCTTTTCTTAATTTAATATATATCTAATAATACAGGAGGCAGGGAGTTTAAAGCCACCCAACTTCATTCCCAGAGCAAATAAGTCACTGCTACAGAACAAAAGTATGATCTCACCACTTGCTTCGTTCGGTGTGTTGTGACAAATTACTGAAGAACTCCAATTCTTCAGTACCACATCTATTCAAGAATATTTATAGGCTCCCTCTACCTGCTAATCCCCTCCTTTTCGCTAAAAAAGACACATCTCCAAGGATGACTAACTGGAAAGGGGAACACAGGCATCCTTATTGGTAATTACAGCTGCAGTACACTGCCAGCCTCATGGGCTCGCGTCTTCCTCCAGGGCTCCAGGTGTCACAAGTGAGATGCTCAAATTGAAGAAAACTACCGAGGGACAAGTACTGTCTCACCTCAAGTTCCAATATATTATCCAAGGGATTGATGACTAACTTTATTGTGAAGCTAAAAGCTGAAATTAGATGCTGGAAGGTTAGGTGGGAGGTAGGTAGACCTGGGTGTGGGCTCTCCTCATTAAAACTGAAGGAAGGCTCTGAGTCCTTGTAATGACTAAAAGGCCATCTAATGAGTTTTAAAATGCCCAGGAGGAAAACATGATTACAGCTTCTTAGCACGTGCTGCTCCCCTCCCCCCCCAGGAGAACAATTTGTTCTCTTGCTTATCTAAGGCAACAACTCATAAACCAACGAGATAGACTTTCTAAATTAAAACTAAAACGTGTCTAAGTGTGCTATTACAAATGCAGTCTTTGGCATATTCTTGTCTTTCTGTGTTAGGATCATGTAAAAACAGGCAAATGAGCATGATATGAGACACCTGAAGGTGCTTCTCTACACCATAAAGCATGCACCTCCCATGAATCATTGCGTCATAGCAAAGCATTGATCTAGGGTTGCAAATAATAAAAAAAAATGAACATTTTACTGCTTGTGTGGCTTCGTATTTCTCAGCTGGTTTCTGTTGGCAAGAATTTCCAAGTAAAAAACACTCCATGGCAAAGATTCAACAACCACCCACATTTTTTTTTTCTTTGTTAGTGATAACAATTCAAAGGAAGAGTCAGGTCTTTGTGAGTGTTCCACCTCTGAGGATCTAAAAATTTGATTTTTCTCCATACCAGATCAAGAAAATAAAAGCCTATTGTAAACCAAGTGGAAGAAAATAAGAACTGAAGGACAAAAATTTCTCTAGCAAACTGATGTTCTAAGCATCATATGTTTAAACATACAATGTAACCAAAAGGCATGGTCGTTGCTTAGAGGCAATGTAGAAGTTTGATAAATGCCTGTGCCAACAGATGTGGGGGAGCAGCAGTACCTGCAAAAGCAGGCAGTGCTTTTCCCTGTGATGGCATCCCCGGACAGGAATGCACAGGTAGTAAAGCTCTTCCAGAGATATTTCTTTTCTCCATTGTGTTGCCAGAATCTATCAACTCTCTGCCTAGCATGAGCTGTTGAGAGGTATCTGTAGACAAAGCATTTTGAAGTCACAGAGGATCTCTTCCTTGGTCATACCTGTCTGTCAATATTTTCAGGAGGAAAATAAATCCTTAAAAGTCTCAAAGTGTAAGCTAGAAAAAGATGAATTAAAATACTTGTAATTACTTGTAGACAAACCAAAGAAAAGCTCCAAAAGTAGTACACCACCATCAAAAAATAAACCTTTCAGTTTGTGTTAGAGTACATTTTCAGAAGTGAAACTGTGGGACATACCAAGCACTTCAAATATTGCACATTGTTGGGCATTTTAACAGCTTTTACAAATAACACTTTTGACATCCAGTAGAGCTGGTATTCCTAATGAGTATAAAAAGAAAAAAAATCCAACAAAATCCCAGGAAACTTTTCAAATGTAAATTTAACCTGACAGCAGTCTTGTAAAAATGTCAGTGATTTTGGAGTTTCCTACCAAGATCCAAACACAAATAAAATCAAAGTGGGAATAAAAGCACTGATGAATGGGTAAGCAAGGAGATTTCTCAAGCTTGTTAAAAAATAATTTTGTACACACACAAATGCATTTCATCTGTGTGAGAACTTAGGCAAAGTAACCGAATGCATAATAAATTATAACTTTTTTAAAAGCAGCACTTTTCATTCACCTTAATTTCTTAAAGGCTGACTTACTGACAAATGGATTTCTTTAAAAAAAAGGAGGAAAAAATTTCCAAATTATTTATATTAGTCAAATGATAGAATATGAAGGTTCATTAATTCAAACAAATTAAATTCCTTAATGTAGGAGCATTAATATATCAGACAGATCTTACAAATTTAACATGCTAACTTCTGACTGCTTTTGATCCACTATAAGCATTTAGTTCATTTTTTCTTGCAGGAACCTCATAGTGCAAAGATTTATAGCCCTTTAATTTTTACACTGCAATACACTCCCAGATCTCAGTGGAACTCTTCATGTCATTAAATGTAGAGGATACACATACATCTTTTGCAGTAGCAGGGCCCAATTCTCAGACCAAGCTCCAAATTCAAGTAATAAGTCAATATTTAATTGGGGGTGGGGGGGAAGCTGCCAATTGCCTTTATCATCCATTCAGTTTTCAGAATGTGTGCTCAAGAAGAAAGAGGGAAAAAACCCTCCCCTTTAGCAGAGCGTCGAGGCAAACCATTCAAGGGAAGATGTATTCTTGGTAAAGATTGACAAGTTGCAAGTCCGTGGAAAAATTAAGAATGAATATGTAAAAGAATCTCTGACTATTTTAACGTAATTCATGTTTTCATCTCAACATCTGAAAATGCAGACCTTGTTCTGTTACTATTTTTTTCCTTTTGTAGTTATAGGCACATTTTTAATTGAATGGAACTGCAGAGAAACCCTTAAAGGCAAATATTATAGTGAAAGCAGAGAAATGAGGGGACCTAAATATTTGAGGAAAGAAATCCCGAGCTAGGATTAAGGAAAAAAACCAGGCTTTTGTTGTTCTTCTAGGCCAAAATTACCTTCATTTGGCTTTGGTAATTTAGAATTTAGGCACCTCTGCTGGGGTGTAGTTCTTGATTCAGACACCGAACTTTGGGTGCCTGTGGTCCTTTTGTAGTCACTTGAGATCTAGTCAGTACCTTCAAGGGGGACAGAAGGAGTCATCTCACCATAAGCAACCACCATTGCTGGTGACCTGAACAGTCTTCTCTGCTCCCCTGGGCATACTGACTGCATCTCCATTGACTCCTGCACATCGGCATCTTCTTGAATGCCTCAGTTTGGACCTGAATCACATCCCTCATCAATGTCAGTAGTTCAGGCTTCTTTTCTAAACCCAGGGAGAAAAATAAACACCTCTCAAGAGGAGTTCATCCCTTCCAGAGTGTGTATAGAATAACTAGGATGAGCTGTCTTCCAGGGGTACCTAGCCTGCTCCCAGCACAAGGTAAGGTTCACTGGCTGACTTTGGAACAGACACACTGAAGGACACTCATCACACTTCAGAACTCTATGGTGCTATCATTTAAGGTTCAGAGCAGCAAGATAAATCCCACTACTGGGACTGTCTGGAATGGATGGCCTTTGGTAGCGGTTTGCTCTTTCCAGGTGCTACTTCACTTAAACTGGAATTCAGTCGGGCCTGCTGGAGCCTGACTGAATGGCAAGACGAGCAGTGGACGTGCAAGCCTGGCTCACTTTAGTGCCCACCTGGAGCCCATTTGTTCTTAGGCAAAGCCAGAATTTCTGCCCACACCCCATGGCTGGTGAAAGTGAAGGATTAATAACTGTAGTGTAAAAGGGATGAGCTTCCTTTCCATTTTCTGGAACTTTTGTTTCACCTCCATTACTATTAACCCCTGCTACTATTTCACCTCTGCAAAACAAAGCTCATTACTGTTTACCACAGTTCAATTTTGCACATGCTTCCTTCCCTCAGTTTCACTGTCCCCCAGGGTTCCCCATCCTACTCTGGGTCTATGACTAACCCCTGTTTCAACAAATCTGGCTGCCCACAATTCCTCCTTCTTTTATGGGCTCTGATAATAGCCTGTAAGCTACTTTTCCTCCCACTGATTACAGCGCCTCACCTGTTTTCTTTTCTCTTCCTCCTTAGATGTAGTGTCCATATAATCACAGCCCCTGTGTGGCCATTTTTCTACCTTCTGTAAAACCTTCTTCCCCCTGCCCTAACCTTTCATTGGTTTTACAGTTTCATAGGTATGCTGTTTTTCTTCAGTGTCTCAAATTCCACAGCAGGGCTTCACATTACATACTTAGAACCTAGGACTGAATACTGGCTGCCATCTCCAAGGCACAAAGCAAATACTACTCTGAGGATCAAATACCTCAAGAGTAGAAGTGAAAAACTGATGGAAGCCAACAGCCAGAACTGGTTTTGCTGCTTAGACGTGGAGGCATGCTGAAGATAAACAGAGCAATCTGTTTTCTCTGTCTACAAGTAACTTTGTCATCAAATGCATTTACTGTGAAGGGTAAGAATAAGACCAATTGCATACAGAGCCCTTTGATAATTGTACAACATAAATGTCCACTTGGAGGTGCTACGGCAGTGCCCATTGCATATTCAAGTGATTGGGAAATCTAGGCCTCATCCAGCATGACCCATCAGGCTAAGTATGCTGTTTTTCAAATGTCATGTCACTCCTTGGCACGTGTGTGCAATATTTTTAGTCCCTGGCCACATTCCTGGACCTGCTGTTTCTCTCCTGGTGGCATGGATGCGGTCAGTCTCAGCGGGGCACACAAGCAGCCTGGTGGTGACCCCACAAAAGTGTCTTTGCAAATTCACACTTGCATGTATTGATCTACTGTGGAAATGCTGCCACCTCCAAAAGAAAGCAGTGAAGGCGTGGCAGCTCACATCCAAATTCTTAGCAACTTCAGTGAAGCTGAGCTGACACTGTCATAGGTATTTCAGCAGTGGATTAAAGCCGGTATGCCGCGTACTGTTACTCAAGCTAAAGCACTTGACCAGAACTTGACCAAAACTCCAAAGTTAAAGCTCTAACTCTATGAGGAGTCCTGTAGGACTGCTGTGGCATCACGGGGGGAAAGGCTGATGGCCACGGGCTGGGCCACAGGCAGGGCAGGGGAGGCCCTGGGGGAGCTGGGCAAGGGCAGGAAGACCCCTTTGTGCCCAGAGAGTGGATTTTCGTGAAGGAAGTTTGTCATATTGTGAAATGACAAAGTCCTATTTCTGATTATTGAAATCCGAGCAGATTGCAGTTCGAGGAGACGCTGCTGCACTGTGAATCAAACTGTGCTGAACATCACATCTCATCGTATATTCTCATCTCCACAGCTGTGCTTGAAAAGAGAGACTTCATAATGAACTATGTACAGAAAAAAAGGGCACACACGATCAAACTGAATGGGTGTGGATGGATCCTGCGGCTAATCCAGCTCAGACCTTTATGGCAAGCTACTTAAACCATGGTGGGCCCCCTTCAAAAAGAAAAATCTTTCAAAGCAAACAGCATCTGCAGATCTTCTGTGGCCATCAGTGCCAGAGGCATATTTTAACCGCCTGGAACACTGCACTGCTGGCAAAGCTATGAATTTGTGGTGTGATAGTGTAAGGGAGAGCTGAAACAACAGAAATGTTTTTGATGTTCCAAAGTTAAAAAAGAAGTTTTGAGGTCTTTCAGAGTCCTTGCAGTTTATTATCACTCACTGATTAATAAACTAACGATTTAATCACTATTAATCATCAGCTAGTGAAGCAGGTAGCTTGGAATATATTTAGTAAAGATGAGGATACATCTATACACTCTACATCATTTCTGAAATTTAAGTTAGAAGAAAATTCCTGACTCCTCTGAACTCATAGGAATTTTATAACTGATCCCTCTAGTGCAAGATTTCACCAGCTATTCCGTTTGTTCATACAAGTATTGAATTCCTGGCTTTGAACTTATTTTTCTCTGCACTGGCTCAAGTGTGTTTCAAATGCACAAAAAAATAAAAAATGGAAGAGCAAGAATATACGCTGTATACTTTGTGCCTGTCACTGCAGGCATCCACCACAGTGTGAATTACAGCAGTGCAAGTCTGTAATTTCTAACAATATTGGTAGTTATATCCCATTTCAAACTTGAACAAACAAATAATAAAATGAATAATTCTGGTACAGTCAGAGCACATCCCCATGTCCTGAAATCTCCTTCCAAGCACAGAAATGATGTTTCTTTCATTCTCATCATCCTTATGATATCTGACAAATGCAATATCCCTACAACTGCCACAGTCAAAGGGTAGAAAACTCATGTTACAGTAACATGAACAGCAGACTCTGCAAGTTTGAAATCTCACACAACCAAGAATTTATTTAAAGAAAAAGGACAAACTGATATTGTAGATTTATGCATAGGCAACTTGTGGTGGCCTAATAGTTCAAGCATATATAGCATCAAGAAAAGTTGCATGCAAATGTAGTTATTTTATATTCAATAAAATTGAGATATTCAGCCCCAGGAATAATTTTAATAAAACTAAATTTTAATAATTTAACTGTAATAAAAATCATCTTTGCAACTTTTACCTGGTAAATTAGTGCTGCTTGGTTGGCAGGCAGTAATTTGTTAATCCGAAGTGGTCAAACTATTGTGATTTATGTGACTGTACTCTTTTCATGTAACCACTGTTGAATAGCAATTACTTCATAAACTTAAGACTTGGGAGAATCAGCCTCTCCCACATGGAACAACTGTGGCTCAAAATGACTGGATCACTTCATTGTTTTTTCTGATCCCCCAGCTCTTAATTGGGAGCAATCACCATTTCATACAACTTTTAGTAATCAGTGTTTGCAAATGTAAGCTGCTTTGAACCTGACAGTGCTAAGTGAGGGTAGTGGAGCACTGGAACAGGTTGCCCAGGGAGGTGGTTGAGGCCCCATCCCTGGAGATATTCAAGGAGAGGCTCGATGAGGCCCTGGGCAACCTGGTCTAGTTGGGGGTGTCCCTGCTGACTGTGGGGAGGTCAGACTAGATGACCTTTGGAGGTCCCTTCCGGCCTGGGCAATTCTATGATTCTATGTGCTACTAGCACACTGAAATTCCAGCTAAGACAAAGATCTTTCATAAATCCTCATAAACGCACCCCTACCTATCTCAGTTTAGATAAAAGCCACAACTACTTGGGTACATAAAACGTTCCATCTACAATTGCTATACAAAAAAAATACAGATGTTTGTTGGATGCTTTTTACTCCATTCTTGGAAAATCACTGTCAATGCAATAGGTTTACCTGCTCTGTGTGGATGAAGACTACTACTTGTAACAAATTCTAAGAATTTAAAACAGTAAAAGCAGAGCTGACTCCACGCCTTACATACCCTAGTGTATGTAAGGACAGATTGAGAGTTATTAATTATATTGATATTGAAAATATCTAATTTGAACTACAAATAGTTGCATTAATTATCAATGTTATCTCTCTACATTTGCAGTAGAGCAGCAGCTTTGACTCTTTTTAGCCTAGGTTTCCAGTGCTGGCAGCTGTGCAAACAGGAGGTGGCCGAGCCAAACCAGTTCCCGTTATTCAAACCCGAATTGGTGCTCTGGGAGCACCCAGTGCTCCCCACGCTTCCACCTCCCCTTGTCCAAACACCCAGCCCGCTTCCCAGGGGAACAAGAGAAGGGTCGGCAGGAGAAGAGAAAAAGGAAAGAAGAAGGTACGCATCCTCCATGTGCTCAGGGGTGCTGCCAGGGTGCAGTTAGGAGGCACCCCTGGGAACTCGGAGCTCCCACGGCTCTGATGTACACCACAGTCAGAACACCAGATGCCCCGTGATCTGTGATAAACTCATCCATTTGAACACATAGTCTCTGTAAAACTCCACATACTGACGAGGGCATAGGTTTGCATGCGACAAGGTTACAGAATTGAGCCCTACGGGCAACCCCGTGCTATTCTCATTATTGCTATCAGTATTGCATCAGTGATATTGGCAGTGATCAGATCGGATCCCTTGCACTGCACTGCGTGCAGATACACAAGATGGCAGTTTTCCACCCAGGAAGGTTTTGTGTTCTAAATTTAAACGAGATCCCATTTATAAATAGCAACAGAACAATGTGGTTAAATAGTCTCCTTTGCCAGCGTCATAATGATTCCGAATTGCATCAATGGAAGCAGAGAAAATTAACAGCTTTGCTTTAATCCTTTGTATGTTATGTTGGGGAACTTGTCAATATGACTCCATTCCCAGCACTTCTATTCCTGTAACTTGTTGTAAAGAAAACAAAATAGAATGTCCCCAAAGGCAAATTATCTAAACCAGAATGGGGCTAGGATTAAGGTAAAAAGTCCGAAGTTGAAGATACTGCTCATGGCAACTGCTGAGACTGACTGTGCTTCTTAAAAAAAACAAGCAAACAAAAAACCCCAACAAACCAATAAAAGCAAGAATCACGCAAAGGAAAAGTAAAAATTAACTTGCCTGTTTTCTAGTGGAATCTCCCTGCAGTTTAATACTGATTCCTTTTCTTTAACAGTTGGATATAGCATGCTATACAACTTGGTTTCAGTGTGGTGCTCAGTGGAAAGTGTTGGTCTCCATTATATTACTGACGCTTACAGAGGCACAGTTAAATGCCATGTAAATAACAAGCCATAGCACATACCACCAGATGGTTGTTCAAAGGCTTGTGTAGGCATCCAGAAAACCTACAAAGATAGCGTTCGTAATGGGAGTAGTTACTAAGCACACCTCTAGAAGCAAATACGAACAAATACGAAGAGTAGTGCAGGAAAACAACTGCAAAGGGAATAGGTGTGATTTATCACTGCATTACCCTAGTTACACATGACTCTAATTCCAGCAATTTTCCCAGGAATCAGTCCAATACAGTTTTGGTAGACAGAGTTAGATGGCTTTAGGCAGAGTAACACAGCAATGAATCAGATTCTTTACCAACTGTTATTACGGATTTCTCCCTGTCTAAACCTAGGAGGAATTACGATATATCTTTGAAAATAACTGCAAAATGATATCTGCGTAGTGATCACCACATATTTAGAAAGAGTAAAAGTTTCTCAAGGCTGAAAGAAAGTGGAAAAAGTTACTTTCATTACCAAAGCTGTGATGTAGTAGAAATCTGGGGAGATAAAGCCCTGCCTTGCAGAGCAACTATGTGCATGTAATCTGAGAGCCCGACCGCTCCGATGCAGAGGTGGACACTGCTACAGCCACCCTGGGGAAGAGCTGCATTATATTAAAAACAACAAAAAAACCATCCAATATGTCATGCAGGTTTGCTGTAAGCTGCTACAGGCTCGGGCTTGCTGGGAAGGGTAAAGCACAGAGACAGGCTCAGTCTTTTGTCCAGTCAAGAGGTTGCCGTCCTCATTGCCAGCAGCAACTTAGGAGGCACCTTGCAAAGACTGATTTCGTCTTCTTGTTCCTGTATCTTTTTTTTTTTTTTAATTTAATTTACTATTAAAAGTAAATCAATATATGTTCACTTGTATATAAATATATTCATTTGTATATTACGTATATGCAAGTGAAGAATATATAATAGTTTGTTTCAACTCCTCTACAAGTAAAAATTCTCATTTCTAAAGCATGCTGATGAAAAAGTGTTTTAACTAGAATGTAGTAAAGCCATCCTGTCTTTCCTTCAGTTTCTTGTTTTGAGCTTCCGTTTGTCCAGAGACATGTCACATATCATCACCTAGAGGATATGTAGATGAGATGTGTAGAATGTAGGCAACACCTAGATACCTTGAAATAAAATGATATAGCTATTGCAGCCGGGGGAGGAGTGTGGACGGTATGAGATAATATCAAGGGCTTGGATGGAATATGAACACTCTGGCAGTTTCTATCTGTAATCAGGACTTATTCTTATATGTCCAATTAAGTACACTCAAGTAGTTTCTCGACCTTCTCTTTATTTCTTGTTCCCTTTCCCAGATCTGCAGTAGGAAACTTCCTGCATGTTAAAATTCTTGCCTTTTTTTGGGAGGAGGGGAAAGGAAAAAGAAGAAAGGGGGGTTAAAAAAAAGTATTAATTTTAAGTAAAGCTACTACAATTAAAATTTATTTTATTTATAGCAGTAAGAATTATTTTTGGCAAATTCTATCTTAATTTTTCCTCATTTATTAAAACCTTTCCTTCCCCATTCTACACCCGCTTCTCTTCTACACTTAAGGATGCCCATGCTGGGACACGTATTGCAGTTTCTTCCTCCCACAACTGCCAGTAAGACACCTGGGAATCCTATAAACCAAACCTGCAAAGAGTAATCTCTGGTGATTTATAACCAGTATTTCAGTTGCAAGTGGGAAGAGGGTTCGGAATAGCCTAAGACTTCCAGAATTGCATATTTGTCATCAACAGGAAAAAAAGGAGAGAGACAAAACCAGTTTAGCTAACCAAAGAGTGTGTAAAATACAAAATAAATGCAGCAAATCCAATGTATACTCCTTGTCAAAACTGGCAGTTCTGACAAGAGGACAGAAAACACTGCCTTAACTATTTTAGGTCTATTAGGAACACCTGAAAACCAGCACATTGCAGAGGATCTTTACTAAAAGTAAGCCAAAGACACTCATGATGACAAGTAATAAAAAACTGACACTGCTTCCATAGAGGGGAAATGATGTACAATTCATTAATTCCACAGGTTTGCTCAATCTCAATGAACACAGACAAGATAAAAAACATTATTAAATTTAATTTCGCACAGCCAGCACTTACAACTAGGGTCCCTGTAGGGCTGGTTATATGACTAATGATCAATAGACAACCCCCCTCCAGATTCACTACAGAAAACCTCACTGCAAAACTTAAATTAAACCCATTTTTTTTTCTTCTTAGTTTGGAGCCTTTTTACTTGATGTAGTTTCCATCCCAAGCTTTTCCACGCTAAAGAAAGAATCAATGTAACTCCCTAATCTTAGGGACTTGATAGACTTAATCTCTGAAAGCTTTAAAGTAGGAATGCAGTTCCAATTCTCATGATTCAGCTGGAAGACCCCACCAACCACTTCAGTGCCACTTAACTTTTGCTACAAGTGGACAATATCCAGGACAGAAAACCTTGATCACCACTTCTGACCATGACTGTTTCTACTGCAGAGCACAGCTGCCATGGACTCTCAGGAGCTTAGAAAGTTAGTGGAACTAAGTGCTTTTCAATATGAACAGGTTGCAAAGCTACTGCAAAACTAAAGCCACCTCACAAAACAACATTTCACTGACATATAATGCAGTTGTGAAGGCATGAATCTCTGCAAAGTGAATTGTGAAAAAAACACCCAAACTTGTTCAGACTACATAAAGAGTGTTTTCCTGTGAAACTGCACTATATAAAGAAAAACATGAAAGTAAGATAGTACATGGACACCACAATGAGTTCACCTACCATGCAAGACTCCAGGCGACAACTGATTCCCCTTTAATTTTGTCCTCCTTGTGACTTTGTGCATATTGAAACACATGCAAGCGATCCCCAAAATTGCCTAGCACAATGCAAATGCTGGTAATTCTCCGCCTTTTTCAATTTTGTTTACTAAAATTAGTAAAAAATCAGTCCTATTCTCTTTCGTACGCTTTGCACCAGGTGGGTCCTGCAAGCAGCAAACAGTGTCGTTTTTCTTGCAACAGGTTGGTGGAGAATGTAGGGAACTCAAAAAACCAAGGCTATAAGAGCAAGAATGTGAGAGCCTGAGGGGAACAGAAATAGAAATTGTATCATTGTCACACACAGCGAACAAGAACACTCGAATATCAGGTTGGTATAAGGGTCATAACCCATGTATGCCAAAGTAGGATGGCGAAGGAGATTTCAAACCCATCAGCAAAAACAGTCAAGGTCTTTGAAGGAGAAAGACTACTAGGGCTTCTGTGGTAGAAGTACGGGCAGGAGAGTGAGGTGCTGACCCCTGGACATCTGAGGTCTTTTAAGTAAAGTTGTATGGGTTTTTGAGGGCCTTAGGAAGAGTGGATTGCTTATGGGGAAGGAGGAGTTAATTGGGAGTGTGGCCTGGGTTGGAGGAATGTTGGGCAGCAGGCAGCAGCTTGTGAGAGCACGTGAAGATAAGAGTGGGGCATTAGGGGAGGAAAACAAATGCTGTGGGGATCACGCTGGGGAGTACAAGGCCAGGGAATGTACCTTTGCTGCGGAAGGGCTAAAAAACAGCTGCTGCTAGGAGAGGATGGTGAGGGTGTCAGGAGAAACTGAAGAAAGAAGTCTCACGTATCAAAAAATGGGAGGGGTAAAAGAATAAACTGTGAGTTGGCTCAGGCTAAGGCAGCTGTTACAGTGGTGTTGGAGAAAACACAGGAGAGGAGATGGGAAGGTGAGGAGCAAAACTATTACGAGGAGCAAAACTATTACAAGGTAACTGAGAAGCTTAAACAGAAGTGACCGTGTACAATGGATAGAGTGTCTGCAGTACAAACCAGAAGACAGATATCAAAATGGAGCCCTGAGGACTGTCACAGAGACATTTGGGATGAGCCTAGTGCACCTGGGACTATATCTTGTGAAAGTACATCACCCCCACAACCCTGGAGTCCATGTGGCCCTTTCTACAATGAGGCGCAGGCATACGAATGAACAAGGGCAACCTGTAGCGGTAAAAATAGCAGGGCAGGTAAAAACATAGGAGAGGAAGGTCATTGAGACTGTGACCAGTGAAATATAAGCAGCTACTACTTAGATTTAAGCTTTGTCTAAAGAATCAGGACTTTTGAAGAGCAATACCTCTGTGGGTGGTCGGTGGCTTAAGAGGCTCAGCTTGGTTTGATCACTGCTGAGCAAACTCAGCTGGCTTAGACAGCCTGTGTGGCCACCAAATGGGCCACGGGTGATGCTGAAACCACAGAAACACCAGCTGTGGGGAATTATATGTTAACAGCCAGTGTTGAGGTGTGTTAAGGCTTGGTGTCTACAGGGCTTCATTTGGAAGAACAAAAAGCAAATGGCTCTAGAGTCACATATTGTTAAAAGTAGTTACTGTCTGTAGTTGTTAAACTGGTGCTGGAGGGAAGTGGAGCCTGCTTACGGTGAGCTAATGTTCAAAACCATAGCACTGGAGGATTCACTCATCCATCGCATATGACTATGGGGCCTCTGAACCCTGCTAAGATAAACCAGGTTCATTTGGAAGGGTAGGCTGGGAGATTTCCCCAGGAAGAAGAAGAGCCTAAGAAACTCAATAAAAAAGGAGAATGCAAATAAATACAACAGTAAAAGAAATGCAAGCAGTTATTATGCTTGCTAGTACAGGCCCTGAGGGCAAACAAGCCAAGCCCCTGGAAGGGAAGGACAAGATGGACCCCTGCAGTCCTGAGTACAGGGCTTGCCTGCAGGATGGCAGAGAGGGTGGTTTTATTTTTCTTTTTCCAGGACTGCTAGGTGAGTCACGAGGGTAGCATTTAGAATAGATCAATAATAGGGTTTGGAATAAAAAATTGAGTGCTTGGGAGAAGATACAGCCAAATGGATTAAGAAACTGCTTGCCTTTTTTATGCATAGGTTGGCAGAACTGTGTACTAGAAGTGAAGGAGAAGATGTCAAGAATTAGCCACTGAAACCAGCGCAGGTGAGCTCTGGCAACATGAAAGAAACACTTCCAGCCCTTCTAGCAGTCAGATTTTAAGACTGAGTAGATCCCCTTGTTTGATCATTTGGGACACATTATTAGATTAAAGTATGATCAGCCAGGGCAGACTTATAATATGAGCCTTGATGGGATAGCTGGAGATGTAATCAATGGTCCTACGTTGTTAATAGAGTCTGGTACTGCTGTTGATGTCCTGAAACACAGTGGGTGCCTGGGGGACACAGCCTACCTGCAAGTCTGCAGGAAGGAGTGGTGGTATTATATTCAGAAAGACAGGAGAAAAATGTCATTTTAGGAAATGGTCTCCAATTAGGAAATTGTCTCAACCAGATCCAGATAATAATGGATTGTGTGTTGGTAATACAGAAAGAAACCCCCCCATAGTAATCTTGGTTACATGGTGGTGAACTGCAGTGAAGCCCCAGAAACACTTGAAAGACTGCAGGGGTGAGTGGCAAGATGAATTTCTACATGTGTCCTCAAGATAAACCTACCTGCAAGTCTGCAGGAAGGAGTGGTGGTATTATATTCAGAAAGACAGGAGAAAAATGTCATTTTAGGAAATGGTCTCCAATTAGGAAATTGTCTCAACCAGATCCACATAATAATGGATTGTGTGTTGGTAATACAGAAAGAAACCCCCCCATAGTAATCTTGGTTACATGGTGGTGAACTGCAGTGAAGCCCCAGAAACACTTGAAAGACTGCAGGGGTGAGTGGCAAGATGAATTTCTACATGTGTGCTCAAGATAAGTTAGAGTGTGGAAAGATTAATACACTGGTATTAATAACAGGATCTGATCCAAACCTACAGAAATTATATGAATGTCCAAAATGGACTGAGGAAGGATTGTGACCCACTATTATCAGTCCTGCGGATTATGGAGTGCTAGTCCGGTGACCCTGTTTATATAATTTACCAATGTATTATAGACTGATGGAAAGATGTGGAGTCCAGATTTAAGGGCAATAAACACTATAAGTTTACAAATAGCACCCAGTGCTGTTAAACTTCAAAAATGCACTGTCACAGAAGTACAAGGACAGAAAGCATTTTTCAGTTATGGACAGAGAAATATTTTCTTTCTTTTATTTTTTTTTGTTGTTGTTGTTGTTGTTAGTGTGTTGGGGTTGGGTTTTTTTGCCTTTCCCTTAAGAAGGAGTGCTGGTGTAAGTTAGTTTCTATATTTCAAGGGAAATATACATTACTTCACGTGAATTCCCCATGAGTTTCACAATGGTCCTGCAGTTTGCTAAGCAGACTTCACCTGAATGTGCGATGAATTAATCCATGAGTGAAGGAAAAATAAAATATCATAGATCTTGTAGTAAATTTATGTTATTTTTGTTCAAAACCTTTACATTTTTGATAAGTATATCATTCATACACACAAAGTTATGTGTTAGGCTAGTAAGGAACAAGAGATACAGCATTCAGCATTGTCTGTAACTTCTGTGATTGCTAAAGGAGTTTAGTGTATGATTTAAATGAGGAATAAAAACCTTAACATTTGAATTCTACTGACAGCTGAAATATCCCTCAAAATTACCCTTCTGTGTTAAAAAGCAGGAGCAGACTAAGCTTTCATACGGTGAATTGTTTAAAACTCCTTTTTTCCAAAGCACATACATTGTGAAAAAAATCCATTTTCCAGATCATTTTTCAGTATAACAGGCATCAGCCTGAGATCACTTTTTATCACTAGACGTTGATACCGGCAGGCGTATTGTGCAGCAGTCGGTTATTGAAAATAACAATTTGGCTTTTTGTAAAGCAATTGGCGCTGCAGTTATCTCAATAGCTGCTTGACAGGAACTGCTTGCAACCTACCCTGGTTTCTGCTTTCCCAGAACTGATTCCTGTGGAGTTCCCACCCAAACTTCATCTCAGTGGTAAAATTAGATAGGCATATTTTAAGAATTGTAATGTTAGTGTAACTGTACAGCTTAAAAATCAGTAATAGCACCTGTATTTAGCATTTGACGTTACTAAGCATTTTAAAAATAGAACAGGACAAAAACCTGCTTAAGTGAAACAGGCTAGTAGTAATATTAGAGTGAAGATTGAACTTAAATTCCTGTTTTACTTCTGTCTTTTCATTAAAGCTGACAATCCTTCTCAAAGCCTCTGTAAATTGCTAGGTCACAAAAGGGGCAAGGAGAGCAGTAAAAAGCAGAGCCTGCCCGCGTAAAGGTATTCCTGTTTTACTTCTGTCTTTTCATTAAAGCTGACAATCCTTCTCAAAGCCTCTGTAAATTGCTAGGTCACAAAAGGGGCAAGGAGAGCAGTAAAAAGCTGAGCCTGCCCGCGTAAAGGTGACCCTTCCAGGGATGGGGCATCCACAACTTCTCTGGGCAGTCTGTTCCAGTGTCTCACCACCCTTGCAGTAAAGAATTTCTTCCTAATATCTAATCTAAAGCTATCTTCTTTTAGTTTAAAACTATTGCCCCTCACCCTATCACTGCAATCCCTGATAGAGTCTTTCCTGTAGGCCCCCTTGAGTAGTGCCAGGAATACATCAATGAAGTGAGATGGCATTATGGCATCCTCCAGCTGCCCCAGGGAAGACGTTTACCACATGTGGGCTGGGGAAAGGAGAAGGAGAGGTGGGAGCGTTCGCAGGCAGCTTGACGCTGGGCTGTGAGCAGAGCATTTGCCCTCAACACAGACGATCCATATGGGCTGTGGGCAGCTTTCTGAAGCCACCTGTGGTACACCGGACTTGCCTTACTGCCCCCTGCCTGGGGAAGCCGGTGAAAGAGGAGGCTAACAGACAAAAAGCTGCTATTTCACTTATTTGAAAGTCCACATACATATTTTGGTTAAGCTTTAATGAGCACTTTTCCTCTTTCTGCCATTTTTCTTTCTCTGATAAACTGAAGGATGAGGGGGTCTATGCTAAGAAGTGAACGAAGCTGGGCATGGCCTGGAGAGAGAGAAACCAATCTCAGCACTTCCAGCATCAGCAGGTAAAAGGGCTTTCAAATGTTAGTATTCTTATCCATAATGACAGTCTCTTTGAAAGGCTGGAAAAGCCTCAGCAGCAGCTTACAGTCATAAATCAAAACAACAGCTCGACACAAAGAAAAGATTTATTCCTATTCATCTAACACCTTGCAGTCCCATACCTTTTGAAGGCAGAAAATAGTTTTCAATTGCAAAATAATTTTCTTTCTACAGTTTTCCATAACGGAGACAAAAGAGAACTTGTAAACTGCACCCATCCTTCTCCACATTATGCAAAGAGAAAAAATCTTGCAATGAAAAGACCACTATTGATTTCAACAGTTGATCTAGGAACAGCTACAGAATGTTTGGTCTGTGCTTTTTCACCCTTTTTAAATGGAAGTCATCATGTAATTTTAATAGCAGTGGCACAACCACTATAGTTTCATGCTGTCTTGCTAGCGAATGAAAAGAGATGTCAGCACAAGCTACGCCATCAATTCTAGGGACACCTTACTTCTTCAGTGGTTTTAAGACTCAAAATCCACATGTATTAAGTTTAATCTAATCTGAAAGGCAGCACTTCCAAGAGCAGAGTTTGTACTGGAAAAGAAAGAGACATCTTTTTTCCAAAGACAGTAAACTCAAATTATTCTGGAAGATTACAGCAACTAGTAGCCTAAATAATCTGCCTGTTCAATACATTTTCTTGAAGACTACCATATGGAAATTTTCAAGTTGTTCCATCCCGTACAAAATACCACTTTAACATACTGAAGGAGAAAGAAGGGGTTAAGAGCATTGAATGTTTATTAAGACTTATGTTAAGAGCACCTTCACTAAAACCTTCATTATTTAAAATATATTTTATTTTCATTATTTTTCTCTGTTAACTATTGTTAATTTTATTCTTTAATTATTTTTTATGTACTTCTTATTTATGTATTGCTGATTAATTTGTACTTTTCTTGTGGTGTGGTTTTCTAGGTGGGCACAGGCACCACTGCAGGACCAGTATCTTACCTGATTCCAGCTCTGGTACTGCTCAACAGACACCATTTCAAATGTTTCAGATCCTGATGATTAGCTATAAGAACTTTCATAGGATCATTTAATTAAGTAGTATCTGGGGCTGCAGTCTAGCCTAATAAGCTTTAAAATAATCTCAAATCTCAGTTCTTACATGTACTGTACTAGCAATGTAATTTCACTGAATTTCACTGAATTTTTAGAGTTGGAAGGGACCATAGAGATCATCTAGTCCAACTCCCCTGCTGAAGCAGGATTGCCTAGAGCTTGTCAGAGCATGTTACTCAGGACTGCATCCAGGCGGGTCTTGAAAATCTCCAAAGAAGGGGACTCCACAACCTCCCTGGGCAGCCTGTTCCAGGGCTCTGGCACCCTTACCATGAAGAAGTTTCTCCTCATATTTGAGTGGAACCTCTTATGTTCCAACTTGCGCCCGTTGCCCCTCGTCCTCTCACTGGGAACCACTGAAAAGAGTCTGGCTCCCTCCTCCTTGGCTCCCTGATACTTGTCAGCATTAATAAGGTCTCCCCTCAGCCTTCTCTTCTCCAGACTAAAGAGTCCCAGCTCTCTCAGCCTTTCTTCATATGGGAGATGCTCCAATCCTTGAATCATTTTTGTTGCCCTTGCAGCTTGGATCGAAATATCTTCATTCACACAGCAGAAGGCATTTGATGAACTCGTGATAATTCCACCTCCTCTGCGATCTTGAGTCTTTGCACTGTGTGTGTACACCGTGTAGGCTTTTATGTCAGACAATGATTAAGATTTTCAATAGGCCCCTGTCTTAATAGAGCTGCAAGTCCTTCCTCAGCAGCAGAAGTATAAAGTTCAGTGTAATGTTATGGCAAAGTCCATTATTTAACCTTAGGATTTCATATACTGCACCATTTGAGCTTTACCCTTGCAGTCTATAAGGTAATAATAGTCATTTCAGTGAAATTGCAGCCTTGCAAACTCTGCTACATACACAGCCGCCTTCACTGTAATACAAGATTTACAAGGCAATATGTAGGAACTGGAACATTTTAAAACCTGATGCAGATATTTGAAGTAGCAAAACACTTTACGATAGTTACTGGCAGTGGATGCATGACAAAAATGAATCATGATAATACTATTTTTCCATAAAGCTGTGAGCAAAACAGATGTTAAGTCTCCTTTTTCTTGATGCTCAAACAGATATTTTTTTCCAGTATCACCTTTAATCTATAAGTCAGATCTCTCTCCATTACGAATTCTCTTTGCTCCTGTTGCTCTCGGCACAGGAGGGCAATACGCTGCTCCCTTACTACCAGCCTGCTCACCACTGAGCAGGTTGGGTTCCTCACGGGCTTGCAGGTTCCCGTATGTGCACAGGCTCCCCAGCAGAGGAGCAACAACCCGTGGTGGTGGCCCAAACCACGTGGCATGCTTTTGTGTCCTTTCTTGTTCTTGCATCCTGAATATTTAATAGGGAAAAGAAAAGCACTGTCCTTGCCAGCCCAGGAGACAAGACCTAACTGTGGTGTTCCAAGCCAACTCACCAATATCTCCCTCATCTTATCACACAAATGCTTTATCTGATCAAAGAAGGTCTGCTTTCCTTACTCAGGAATATACTCTGCTTGTTAATACCCGCAAGCCACATTAGATCAGCAACGAAAGGAAACAACTTAAGAATGAGGAAATGGCTGACCCAAATTGTCACACTCTCAGTGAGGACAGTGGTTTTTTTAATCCCTAAGGATCATTGTTTTGCCTTGGAAAGCAAAGACCCTGAAATCTGTATTTTGTATTCTGCATGTCTGATGTGAAGTAACAGTAACTTGATATGAAGGACATCTTGAAATATTCTGCCTTCGTGAATATGAATGTAGGAATCTGCAGAAACTGTGAATGAACATTTACAACAAACTGTGAGCCTCCTACTGATGCACTCAAATACAAAACAGGAGGCGAGAGAGAGAAGGAAAAGAGATGAATTTGTTTTCCTAGCAAACAGCTGTCTTCTTTAACAGAAGAAACTAAAAAGAAAACAGTGTGCGAAGAGGCCAAAAGCTGCATTAATTACAGTATTTTTAGATGCTACAAGCACAATTTTGATAAACACTCTAAACTGTGAAAAAACTGTACTGTCAATGCAATTAAGTCTTTTTTCTTAGTGCAGCATTATCAATGCATGTGCCTGCTGAGAATATATTGTGGGCTGTGCAGTGCAGTTACCCTTTGATTAATGATTCAAGGCAATCAGTAGGGACCACACAAACTCCTGGGGGATGCCACAGTAAGCAGCACAATGTCATCATTTAATTTATTCTCTTGACCTACATTAGAAAGAGTGAAGACAGTCATTATTAAGGGCCAAATTCCAGCCATGGGTATAGAAAGGCAGCTCCCAGAGACTTAAAAATAAGAGGTACACAGTTTAGGAGGAAAATTTGGCATGGAGGGATTCCTTCTTGCATATTTGGAGGGATGTTATTTATTTAGATCAACTGGAGGATGTGGGAAGGTGTCAGACTAAATCTTATGTTAGCTTTAATGGCTGCCGTGAGATGCCCATACCAAAAAAAAAAGTCCATATAGCTGGAAAAAGTTAGATCTTGTTTCTTAGCTGGTTAGTATTTCTATTTAGCCAGAGCATGGCATTAGAGCTGGTATTTTATCAGGATAGACCTAAAAGTCAGTCGGAAATAATCTTTTTGCTAGAGGCACCCACAGCTAGTGACATCAGCCTGTCAGATGGATTGCTTTTCTTCACTGACATGAAGTCCTCCATTTCATGCCAGTGGGTAGTGATCATATTATCTCATGAAGTATTCAGAGCTGAGCAAGGTAATACAGCTTATTTGGCTTTGTAGCCTTCAGCTCTCAGAAAATACCAAGAAGTTCTAAATGTTGTAGCGCCTCCTTCAAACAACATTGTCTACTGTTTGGGTAGCAAATATGTCCTCTATGTCCTGAGCCGGCTCTCTGTACAGTATTTATTCTTGCCCAAGGTCTCAGTTATTATCTTCAAGTACATCATTGTTTCAACCAAGGTTGACTGAAAGGCCAACATTAGCAATGTTGCCAACAGCACTGTTTCTCTGACATGCTGAAATTTTCTACAGAGAAGGTGAAGCTCATCAGCACTAGAGACAACATTTTCTCCAGGGCTAAGTGTTTGGAATGTATTTCCTGAGTAACCAAAGGGCATCTATGTGCAAAAGTTACTTTCAGTTTTGACTTCATTTATAAACTCAAAGCAATCTCCGCTATTTTCATTTTTCCCATGGGGAATAGATGCAAGAGTAAATATCATGGATGCTAGTGACATTACTTTCTGTACTTCAGAAAGCTGCTCAGACACTACACTATGAAATTCTACATGTTATGAAATATAACAAAAGAATATATATGCTTAGATATATGACATTACAGATAAGGAATAATTCTGGCTGTAGTGGGAGTTGTCAGTTTAAGCAGCTCCACTGGGTTGTTAAACAGGAACACACGTATCAGCAGAAGGTTAATATTTTTGCTAAGCAAAAGTACTATAAAAGTTCCTACATTTATGTTTTCAAAAGAGGTTATCAATAAAATCCCTATGATGTTGCTTATGAAATGTAGTCCACGGGGTCATATACACTGAAAATTGGCTTCAAATCTACAAATTGTCACTCGTTAAATACTTCCTCTGGGTATGGTCATAAAAAAGATCCAGAACAAAACAGCACACTGTGTGCTTAGGAGGACCACAAGGAGCTGCTTCTAGCCTAGCATTAAACAGTTCAAGCAGTAATACTGCAACTCCATCAATTGTCTACTAAATTTGAAATTGACCAAAACTTGTAAAGACATTCATTATTTGGGGCATTCACCTAGAATTTGTCTTTTTGCCTTTCAGTGCATAAGGAAGTTGATTTTAAGTTGGTAAGCCACAGCAGCTGCTGAAACCATTTTCTGTGTATTTATAGGCAGTTCACCAGCTGTCATGGGCTGCCATAGCTTTCCTCAGCTTCAAACCAGAGATTGTTTAGTGCCTACACCTTTACAACTGTAACGGTACATAAAGCTTGTTGTCTCATAGAAATAGTTTCAGATTAATCACTTAATTGTTTAAGTCTTAGGCAAACCCAGTTATTTCTATTTCTGAATCAATATAACTGGTATGTAACAGTAATAATGTATCTCTCTGAGCTACTTCAGGGGTGTTAGGTTCTTTTATATGCATCAGGCATAAATATACAAGTCTCATCCTTTTTTTTCCCCATCCTTGCGTATCCTTCTCTCTTTATGTACGGAAGTAATCCATTCTCCCTGAAAAGAATAGAATTTTTAACCCTCAAAATCTAGACTTCAAAATCTTTTAGTTGCTTGGAACTGTGCTTCCATCCTTAAGCAGAACTAACCCAAGACTAAGAGAACTGAGGTTTATTGGCAGAGGGTTGGCAGATGGAATCCATTCCAAGGATTTCTCTTACCCATTAACTATTTAATATAAAAATAGGTCCTTGGACCAAGCACCAGAAACCACTGTATCCTATTTCTGCCTGTCCTCCCCTTGACAGCCCTACCAGTTAAGAAGCTCTATCCTCAAAATTTAAAAGGGAGTTAATTGGACGAATTTCAGCAGGAGGAAGGAGGGTAGCCCAATCAGTGCACACCCTAGATTTATATTTCCCTGGCGACACACTTTAGGCACTTAAATCCTTCATCAGTGAGACCTTGAATGTATATTTTGCAAATGGAAAAATAACTTAGAAGCAGCCAATATAACTTTAAGAATCTAGTCCATCTAGACCATCTAGTCTTGTTCCAAAGAAAGTGAGATTAATTGTACTCTATAAAAGCACCTCCTCTCTCCTCTGACTTTGGAAAATCTGGATTAATTTCCTTTCCCTGAACTCTGTTGCTGCTCCCTTGCTGCCTTGTAGTCTCATGTCTACACTCATCCTCTTAACAGTCACTGGACCAGAGAAGCCCAATTTGATAAGAATCAAAACTGACAAACTACCTACCTTATCAAGTGCCTCAATGTCCTCAGGAACCAAAATTCAAGGCCTAAATAGGAAGAACATGAGACATTACTGACCACTCAGATAGGATGGCAGCACTGACTGCTATGCCACGAGAGATTAGAGGTAGAAAGGGCAGGAAACACGAGAATAGTAGGAGCCTTCAATTACCCTTATAAAGATTCACCCTGGTACATAACACAGAGATCACATTTTTATGAGGCCATTGATAAGTACATCTTGAGCAGCTGTGAAGGCAGCCTACAAAGTAGGACACCTCCCTCAACCTTGTCCTTACTATGTGACTTAGCTCAAAACAGCACATGTGAATCTATGTAAACTCTATATCCCTACAGGATTACCAAAAGCCAAAAAGATATGCTGCAATTCTGCTCTTTCAAGAGGTAGAGCTACACAAAGATGAAGAAATGTGTTTAAAACGAGCAGCTTAGAGACTTAAAACCTTACAGACAGTGTGGAGATTATTGAAGGAGTGGCACTGACGAATGCATACCACAGATTTTTTTTTTTAAGTATATTTAGAAAGGTTGGAAAAGTCATGAGGACTGAACAGCACATAAGGAAGGTTACTAGAAACAAGAAGGCATCCCTCAGGAGGCTTAAGTTGTGTCAAACCTAAGGAAAAGGAAATGATCATGAATTCTGGCAGATTAAATGTAAAAAACATAACTAGGAGGGTCCAAAAGAGAGTTTGAAGAGCAACTGGCAAAAGGAATTAAAACTAAATACAAAATCTTTCTTCAAACGCATCAGTAGCAAGAAGCTTGGCAAAGCCTGTAAGGCCAACTGATGATCAAAGTACACAAAAGAAACCTAAGAGAGGACAGGATTGCAAAGAATAAAATAAATTCTTTGTGTTAGTGTTCACTGTAAAAGAAACAGGGCAGATTTCCATGATGAAATCTTTATTTTAGGGGGACTCAATACAGGAAACCTTTGACTTCTGTATCACATTTTCAGTTACTTAAAAGTGACTGGTAATAAACTGCAAACACCCTCTGGCATTAAGTAAGCAGTTCTAAGAGAAAGCAGGGATGAAATCAGTAGTTACCAGTAGTGGTGAATCACCCTACAAGATGTCAAAATAGTTTAAGATGGTAAATGCAAGTTGTCTTTCAAAATTGTTTAGATGATAAGTAGATGTGCACACGCAAAGAAGGGCAACAAAGCTGGTAAATACTCTCAAGAACAAGTCCTATGAAGAGTGGCTGAAGGAACTGGGGTTGTGTAGCCTAGAGAAAAGGAAGCTGAGCGGGGACCTTCTCACTCTCTACAACTACCTGAAAGGAAGCTGTTGCAAGGTGGGACTCGATCTCTTCTCTCAAGTAACATGGACAAGAAGAAACAGCCTCAAGTTGCACCAGGAAACTTTTAGATTAGATATTAGGAAGAATTTCTTCACTGAAAGGGTTGTCAAGCACTGGAACAGGTTGCCCAAGAAAGCGGTTGAGTCACCATCCCTGGAGGCCTTTAAAAGATGTGTAGATGGCACTTAGGGACATGGTTTAGTGGTGGTTTTGGCGGTGTTACGTTAATGGTTGGACTCAATGATCTTAACGGTCTTGAAATGATCTAGCAAAGAGATACTTTAATTCTGTTTTGTACTTTGTTCTTGTTCTCAATATGCTGAAAGATCCTATTTCTCAATGTTGTTACAGTCTTTTCAGAGCAGTGTTTTCAAAGTAATTATGATGTTCACCATTCGTCCGCAGATGTCTGCTTGTATGGACAAAGACAATATCAGAGCTGATGCATTTTCCAGGAGGAAGATTTGTCCCCTTTCTTCCCCCTGAATTGTATGTTAGACTTTTTTCCCCACCTCTCAGAAATCTGAGTTAGATACAGTCTTGCTATCTATAAGTTTAATTCGTATATTTCCTCATAAAAATAACAATACTGGGCAACCACAGGGGTTCATCTGATCTGGTATTCTGTGGTTTCCATCAATGGCTATAGCCATCTGCTTAAGGAGAGTGAAAGCAGGGACAACCATATAGAATCATAGAGTGCTTTGAATTGAAAGGGACGTTTAAAGATCACTGAGTCCAATACCCTTGCCATGGGCAGAGACATCTTTAACTGGATCAGGTTGCTCAAAGCCCCATCAACAACCTTACCTTGAGCACTTACAAAACTTCCCAAGTACTTTCCTAGCTTCCAGCTATTTTCCACTCAACTGATTTCCAGAGTCTGATGTGTTTTCTGTGTTTGATAATCCCTAACAGATACTTCTTCCAAGCACTTGTACATTCCTTGCTTTAGCCAATGTAAACTTCGGTCATTCACAGCTTTGCCTATCTTCAAGCTCCTTGGTTCTGATTCCCATTGCATGAAGAACTTTCATCTGTGTTGTAATGGGCTCCTCATAGATTCATTTGATGCCCCTAGTTCTTGTATTGAAAGAGGCAGGAAACACTATCTCCTTTTGCCATGGCATTCATGATTTTAGAATTATTATATCCTTGTCTCCTCCATGGTCCTCGTCTCTCTGTCTGTTTTTGATGTGATGGGTTGATCTTGGCTGGCTGCCAGGTACCCATCAAGCTGCTCTATCAGTCCTTCGCCATTAACAGGACAGGACAAAATAAAAAAAAATCTTGTGGGTCAAGATATGGACAAGGAGATCACTTACCAATTACTGTCATAGGTAACGTATACTCAACTTGGGGAAATTAATTTAATTTATTGCCGATTAAACAAAGTAAGACAATGAGAAATAAGAACAAATCTAAAAACACCTTCCCCCCACCCCTCCCTTCTTCCCAGCCTCAACTTCACTCCCAATTTCTCTCTCTCCTCCCCCTGAGCAGTGCAAGGGGATGAGGAGTGGAGGTTGTGCTCAGTTCATTGCGCATTGCCTTTGCTGCTTCTTCCTTCTCACACTCTTTCCCTGCTCCAATGTGGAGTTCTTCCAATGGGAGACAGTCCTCCACAAACTTCTCCAATGTTGGTCCCTCCCACAGGCTGCAGTTCTTCATGAACTCTCCGGTGTGGGTCCTTTCCATGAGGTGCAGTCCAGACTGATCCAGCGTGGGTCCCCAAGGGGTCACAGGTCCTGCCAGCAAACCTGCTCCAGCGTGGGGTCCTCTCTCCACGGGGTCACAAGTCCTGCCAGGAGCCTGCTCAAGTGTTGGCTTCCCCCAGGGTCACAGCCTCTTTTGGGCATCCACCTGCTCCAGTGTGGGGTCCTCCGCGGGCTGCAGGTGGATATCTGCTCCACTGTGGACCTCCATGGGCTGCAGTGGGACAACCTGCGTCACCATGGTGTTCACCATGGGCTGTAGAAGAATCTCGGCTCCAGTGCCTGGAGCACCTCCTCGTCTTCTGCATGACTGACCTTGGTGTCTATGGGGCTAATTCTACCACATTTTCTCACTCTTCTCTCTCAGGTGTTATTGCACAGCAATTTTTACCCTTTCTTAAATACATTCTCACAGAGGTACTACTCAGCTTTGGCCAGTGATGGGTCTATCTTGGAGCTGGCTGGCATTAGCTCTGTCTGACGTGGGGGCAGCTTCTGGCATCTTCTCACAGAAGCCACCCCTGCAACTCCTGCCCCTGCTACCAAAACCTTGAAACCTTTCCATGTAAACCCAATACACATGACCAGCCCACCAAGTCACAGCTTGTATGGAAGCTGTTCTCTGCCTTTGACTGCCCTCACTTCTTTTTCCTGAATCTTTTCCATCTCTGCAATACATCGTTTTTAAGAAGAGAGAATAAGAACAGCACAGGGCTGAAGATACGGGTGAACCACAGACTTACAAACATTCAGCTTGTTTTCTGTTCTTTTCTTATAATTTTCTAATACTTCTTTTCCTATAAATTCCTAATACTTGACATTTTCTGATTATTACTGAGGTGATAGTTCTATGAAAACACCTGTCATAATCAATAATGTCTATGAGAAATTATTGGTTCTTTGAAAACCAGAGTTTTTTCCAGACTCCTTTGCCAAAAATCTCCCATCCTCTAATTTACCGTATCTCTGGTTTTGTTTAAAAATATATTTGCTGAATGTGCGGGATGAAAATTAGTACTAGCAAAACGTTGGCAATAACAATAATGTTAAAGTCAATTCCATGGTTCTTGCTTGTGTAAACAAGCCCTACAAGTAAAGCTTTATTTTTCCTCATGTATTAATTAAAATTAATTAACTCACATGGCAAATAAATGAGTAAAGGGAAAATTCTCACCAAAAAATGAAAAAAATGTTGATTTGCCTATGACCAAGCTGAATATTTCCCTAGCACCCTGATTAAGATGCACTTACTGCTGCCCTGAACCTAGAAGAGGCTCTCAGTAAGCCAGGTGATGCTTGGTATGCCAACCAGCTGGGCCCAGAGATATTATAATGAGCCTGAAGTTTTACTTTTCCCTAGGGAAATATAAATCCTGCATGCATTCAACTGTTGTATTTCTGATACACGTGTTTCCTTAGAGAAGATAATGAGATATTTATAAGTGGCATGATACATTACCCTATAAAATTGATGAGCAATCCATGCATCACGCTCGAAGAGAATCAAGAAATTAATCAGTCACAAAGTATTTTTTCTTGCTTCTGAATTTTAATGTTTAGAGAAACTGTGAAAACTGCAAACTACTAAGTCAAAAGTTAACATTTTGCAATAACACATGATTTCTGCATCTGATCTGAAAACTACCAAATAGAAAGATTTAAGTGCTTATTTATTTCATTAAATAACACAGGTAAATAAAGCAGTCAGTGGTGCTGTTGATCTACCAGAAAACAGGCAAAGGGAAAGAAAAAATCCACAAAAATGGCATATTCAGGAGGTTTTGGCAGGGAGAAGAATTGTCCAAAACCATGAAGATACACAGCTTAGGGCAGGAAGCCTTTCATATGAATTATACAGGATACAGGATTATCTTTCAGAAGTGGCTTTCAATAGCTGTTCAAGGACTGGAATAGATGGATAACTGGAGAAAGTGTACCTACATCGTACAATATAATAGCCAGAAACTTGGCACAAGTCTTTGGACTCAAGAGTTAATCTCACTTTCAGGCTGCTGCAGAGTCCATATTTCCAAGTTCCTTGCCTGGAGCTGGCTATAATTCAGTCTTAAATGAGATTCACTAGAAGTATTTTCAGAACCCCGCAAAGTTCAGAAATATTCACATTGGAGTGTTACTCCACATTGACAGGCCACGAAAATGATGAGAGGGCTGGAGCACCTCTCCTACGAAGACAGGCTGAGAGAGTTGGGGTTGTTCAGCCTCAAGAAGAGAAGGCTATGGGGAGACCTTATAATGGCCTTCCAGTACCTGAAGGGGGCCTACAGGAGAGATGGGGAGGGACTCTTTATCCTGTAGTGATAGGACAAGGGGTAATGGTTTTAAACTGAAGGAAGGGAGATTCAGATTAAATGCTAGAATCAAATTCTTTACTGTGAGCGTGGTTGAACTCTGGAACAGGTTGCCCAGAGAAGTTGTGGATGCCCCATCCCTGGAAGTGTTCAAGGCCAGGCTGGATGGGGCTTTGAGCAACCTGCTCTAGTGGGAGGTGTCCCTGCCCATGGCAGGGGGGTTGGAAATTTATAATCTTTAAGGTCCCTTCCAACCCAAACCATTCTATGATTCTATATTCTATGATGCAATGCCTACTTTAACCAAATCTACAGTTTATCAGCTAAAATGCCTTTGTATATTTTCAGCAAGAGCCATGATATTGAAGAGATTGTTCTTCAATTCATTGATTCCACTAGGTTTCAGGCTTGTCTGTAATCCTTGAACGTTAAGAGTAATATCACAGACGGAAGAATTAATTCTATCTGAAAAGACTGTGAGTCACTTTGTTGAGAAGGAAAAGGGACAAAGTAAAAGCAAGCCAAATCACATTCAACTGAAACTGCTGAGTCAATCTGTTTTATTCTTTTATGTCCCTTAGAAAGACACTTGCTTCCTGTTCATTTAATATCAGCCTTCCAACCCCGTTATTTCATTCTTTCTTTGGGACTTCAGCTAAATGGCAACTGAAAATCTTAGCAAATGTCTTTTAAGATTTTTGAAATGTCTTTTGCAAAGGGTAATCATGACCCTGTCGAAGCAGGAAAAAGGTTTTAAAAAGTATTGGAAGTGAGCATCACCTATATAAAAGAGAAACAAATGACAAAAACTTGAGCAAATTACTGTCTCACCAAAAGGCAGTGTTCATCTGATTAGTTATGCACTTAAGTCCCTTAGAAGACATTTAGCTTTCACTCCTGACCTCTAAACTGGAAAAGAAAAAAACAGTAGAACACAAATTCCTCCAACCTGCAGAGATCCCCATTGAGGAAAAGAAGGAATTTTAGGGTAAAATTCAGAGGCATCTAATCATATACTGAAAATAAAATTCATATATATACTTAGTTCTAACAGCTAATGTAAAATGTAATCTTTTAATAGCTCTAGAAGACTAAAATGTGTATGATAATGACTTTTTAATAATATTCTTTTTTCCATCTTAAGAGAGAATTGCTAATCAATTTGCTGCTTTATTTCTGATTTTGTATTAGAAAGGGATAAATTACATAAATAGGGTTAAATTTGAAGTAATTCTCAATCACAAATTGAATATTGGAAAGCAAAGATTAACTTGTGATTGAAACAAGAGAAAGAAAATGAAGTCTGAGTATTTGGACTGTAAGACAGGAAAAACAAAATGAAACAAGGCTGTTGGATAACAAGAAGAGGTTATTTGGACTGTAAGACAGGAAAAACAAAATAAAACAAGGCTGTTGGATAACAAGAAGCAATGTTGTCCATAGAAGCCAATCAAGCATCAGGTTTATTGACTCTTCAGACCTCATTTTTTTAACCTAAAAATAAATTCCAAAGATAATTAATATGGTGAAGGACAGGAACTTTTCTGAGCAGTATAAACGTTATGTGTTCGAAAAACTGAACCAACAAATCTCAGACACTTTCAGACATTTCTATTCTAGATTCCCTCTAATTTGGAACAACTATGGCAACGAATATATTCCTTTCCTTTAATCTAAGCTAATCTATTTTCTTGCATATTTATGTATACAGTTCAGCAACTGTCAGTTCCAACCTGTTCCTGCATCCGTCATCCATTTCTTATTTGGATTTTTCCTGTTAACTCCCATCTTCTCTAACTTGACTGTTTTCCGTGTGATACTATCAAAAACTTTTTCCAGAATAATTCTATGAGATATTGATTAAAGTACCTCATCTTTTCATAATTAAGTCTGGGGTCGACTACTAAAGGATAATGTTCAAAATTATGAATAGTTACTTTTTTTCCTTAGGAGGTTTAGAGTTTCTCAAGCTTACCCTCATCTTCAGTTCTTCACTGGCAAGGGGTTATGACTTCCTCCCTCAACAAGGTCAAAAATTTGCCCTCATTCTCAGAATTGTCTTTTACTGGATCTCTCCACTGACATTCTGATACATTTGAAAACATATGCTTTGCAGCACTCTTTTCCAGAGAGCCAAAGGCTGCCTGTGAAATTTGAATGATATCACTATGGGCAAAGCAAAAGAAACAAACAAAAAAAATGTCAACAGCAAAACTTTGCTTTCAACCAGCATCATTTTTTCTTCTTCTCCCTGACCTTTCAGAAATCACAATGAAGATTGCTTTAAATGAGGTGTACAAAATGATAAACCCCAGCTAGTTGTTGCAGTAGTTTCCTTTGGGGAAAGCCTCTATTTGAAAGAAGTGACTCATTAGTTTCTGTGCTTTCCAAATGACAAAATGCCTTCACTGCACTTCCCTCAAGCACTGTACTCTGTTGGCCTTATATAGTATTGAAGAGATGGCAACAGTAGTCGGGTTTTCCTTCAGGATCAGATTGCCGTCTGAGACCCCTACTCTCTCTGAAAACAGGAATCAGGTTCCATGGAGAAAATACAAAAAAAATAAGCAGACCTATTTCTAGAAACCTCAGCAGAATTGCGTATTTCTGGGAAGTTCTAAAATAAGCTAACAAAGCGAGGAAACTAAAAGCAGAACCAGCTCTGCTCTTTGTGAAACACCCGAGGGCAGCTATGGCCATTCCTGAAGCTGGGGATTTGCTCAAGCCACAATGCTTGCACCTGGGCATGCTGTCAGATACTAGGCTCCCTAAAACAACCAGTCCAGATGGAGCAAGCAACTGATCGTTTAGCCTCTCACAGTCAGAGGTAACACGGTGAAGCCCAAAAGGGACTGCAGGGACCAGGAAAACAGAGTTTGGATTCTGGCTCTGCAAATAGCACCAGCCCTCGCTGAAGCCAACGCAATGTCATCCAGGTTTAGAAGATCTGTCTGAGATTTGATAAAAAGAACAGAAAGAAAAGCAACAGAGTGTTTGGGAACAAGATACACCTTGTAGGAATGTAAAAAATAATCTTAAAATTAATTTAAAGGAAAAAAAAGGGGGCAAAATCCATGTCTTCCCTCTTACACACACACTGTAAAATGTCCCATAGCTTCATAGGCTTTTTTGGAGCCTACAACAAGAAGTTGTTATAGCCATGCAGTGCTCAGATACAAAACTCTCACCAACATCGTGGATGTACTTAGAGGAATATTCAAAGACCAAAATTTAGCTGGTGAAGGAGAAGTCTATAGGAATGTAACTTCAGCTTTCCTTCAAACAATGCTACTTCCCGATGTAAAAAATAATCTTAAAAATTAATTTAAAGGGGCAAAATCCATGTCTTCCCTCTTACACACACACTGTAAAATGTCCCATAGCTTCATAGGCTTTTTTGGAGCCTACAACAAGAAGTTGTTATAGCCATGCAGTGCTCAGATACAAAACTCTCACCAACATCGTGGATGTACTTAGAGGAATATTCAAAGACCAAAATTTAGCTGGTGAAGGAGAAGTCAATAGGAATGTAGCTTCAGCTTTCCTTCAAACAACGCTACTTCCAGTTAAGTTCTACTGTGGTCCTGCATCTTGCCCTCTGCAGTTTGCACATGGCTCATCAGAAACATACACCACAACATTACTGTGTAATTACTGTACCTGCACCAAAGGTCTACTATGCTGGTGTTCAACCCAGCCTTCAGCTAGTAACCCTAGTGCGAAGACCTCCAAGCCCGTATTAACACAGCAGGTTGGGGACATCCTGAGGGCCAGGAGCAACAGCGGCCCACGACTAGACTACTTGTCAAATCAGAGACTTTGACAGACTCCCATGGGGTACTTCCCACATGAACATTGCACTGCCCAGGCTACTCCTAGTTTGGCATGGTGAGTCACTGCACCCTTTCCTAAGCACTCAGGACTTTGCCATGAAAACAGGCACCAGGCAGCCTTCATGCCAGGCTGCTCCTAACATTTTTTTCCCTTTGAACCTTTATTTCTCCTTGCTCTCAAGAAACTTCTTTCAAACACTTTCATGCCCTGAATAGAGAACACCCAAATCAGCTTCCTAATGTGTTTTTCGCGATGCTTGCACTGAGGCTCTACTTTGAATGTGAGAACAGGAGGCCTTGACAAAACAGTGCCATATCCTAAGCCCAAGTGTGGAGTCTGCCACCATAACTGTTCTGATATTAAAATAGAAAGCATTACTGAATGCAGACAAAAAAGGCCATAAAGTACAGATTGCTAAACTCTTAAGGATTCTGCAAATGGATCATTAAGGTATATATTTACAGTACAGATGCTAAAAACAATGCTCTAACTGCAATATCAGTACGTTTCTCAATGATTTTTTAAAAAGTTTTCTTCCAAAATACTCTCAGAATGGACTATCATCATCCGAAACCTCATTGGAAGGCTTTCAAAACATACCAAGTAATAGCAGCACAGCCCTAGTGGGATTGGATATTGTCCCTATAATTACAGATTAAGTTTATTTTCAAATGAAAATGAAACATTTTAATAGGAACCATTTCATGAAGACAAGCCTTGGACTCTTAATTCAGGATTTTCTCAATTTACTTAGAGCACCTATAAACGTTCACCCCTACCCACTGTGTAAATGACAGGTCTCCCTGGGATTTCTTTAGTGCTTTGCATGAATTCTCCAAACAGATATTTCAGTTAAGATATGGTGTATTATATCAGTTTTACATATATATATATATATTTCAAAACCAGAAACCCAAAAAAAGGAAGAAACTTTTAAAACAATTCATGAAGACAGTAGCTTCACTGATCAGTTGTGCTGAGAGTGACCTGTTGCGATGAGAAAGCAGACAGTCTCCAAGTTTGCAACATATTTGCACATCATTAACTTTACATATATAATGTACCACCTGCTTCATCTGCTTGCCTTTTATTAATAGGATAATTTATTTACATGCTAAAATATATGTGGGATTTTTTTTCCAGAACAGTTATATCTGTGAACAGTGGGATGCTGCCTACAAGGTAACATTTTTATGTTTCATCTGACCTCTCAATTATCCCTCATAACGTGTGTTTTCTATCATTACTGCTTTCAGAGAGCTTGGAGGAAAGCTCAGGCCACCTTTGTCTAGAACTGAGCAAATTAATAAATAATTTGTATGCATTTAGTTCTTTAAGAAATGCCTACTAAATTTGTCCAGATATAAAGCAATATCATGCATGGATATGCTATTATGAATCTTGATTCCCACATATGAGTTCTATACAACTGCCTCCTAAATTACTCTCCTAAAATGTATTTTTCATCTTGAAATGAAACCCTGGTAAAAACCAAATTAATTCACGTTACTGAAACAGAATACATACAGGGCTATTTGGTGAGGGCTAGAAATACGGCCAGTGAAAATGCTAGACAAATCTCTTTTGACCCACATTGTGCTCCCAAGCCCAGGAAATGAAGTCCAGGCTCGACTCTTATCAGTCCTCGGACTCTGCCAGTGCTTCGAGGGTAATCACACGGCGGTGCCGCGGTGTCACCGCGCCGTCAGCTGGGGCCTCGCCGCTGCAGAATAGAGCCCTTGTCTGTCCAGGGATAATATCTAGTAAAGGCTCAGCAAAGCACAAATGAAGGGCTAATAATCTCAGCCCTGGAGAGCACACCCTCTGACAGTTTGACGCTGCACTGAAATTCATAAGCACAGCTTGTCAGTCCGTGCCAAACTCTGAAATAGCCATAAAACTCTGCACAGTCTGTTGTCTCTGCTCATGAAATTGAGAAAACTCAGTGCTTTACAAGAAAAGCTACAGATAAAAGGTAGCAGGGTGGAAGGGGCACAAGTAAACAAGTGCAAGTTTTAAATTTTTATTATTATTAGTGGAAAATTTCCCATTTCTTTTCCTTCACAATCAGCATCTTTTTGTTTGGTTTGGTCTTTTTGTTTGGGTTTTTTTTTTTTTTTGAAGATGCTGAAAGCCAGACCTTAAGCTCTGGCTTTTGTTTCTCCACCTAATTCATCCCACCCAGGATCCATGAAGCTGGCAGCAAGCTATATAACTTCTCTCTTTGCTCTTTTCTTCCCCCAGTCCCACGGGCTTCCCAGTAGTGAATTGGCTACCCAAGATAAAATATCATTCATATTAAATTTTGAAAAAAAGAGTTGATTTATTTTTTTAAATTTGTGGCCTTTCTTATGATGTTTGGATCAATCCATTATCTACCAAATAAATGAAATAACATAAAAAAAATTCTTAATGCACTAAGGAACACATTTTTATTACAACATCTGGGTGGTTTTCTATAAAGAACCATGATGGGCTCCAAAAATTTATTTCAAGTGGACACCCAGTTTTTAAAATGGTACACACTAATTCATTCTCTAAGCACTCTTGCTGGTTGCTCTCTTCCTGTTCTCTCTCTGTTCAGGAGGTTCATTGAACCACAGCTTTTTTGCCTGCCTGCCTGAGTTTCACCCACTCAGTACCAGGAATGAATCACATCTCTGTAGCATCTCCTCTCCTCCCAGCCAGACTCCAAACAGAAGAAGCAGCCCACAGATCAGCTCCTGATTTCAGTCATGCGAGCAGTTCTCCCACCCCAGTAGATGTGGGGGACCACCTGTGGTGTTTGCACACCTCAGGTGCTGGCTGGGTACTGGGATGTCAGGGGAGCCCAGTTCCTGGCAGTGGGATGTCATAAACTGACAAGAGCCACCACAGTACCTGCTGCAGAGTCCCTTTCCCTCCCATGCTGTCTTTCCTCACCTGTGAAATGCCCCCACCAATTCCCTTCTCCTCCTAAGTCAAAGTTTCTAACCCAGATTGTAGTGGCAGCACCCAGAAGCAGTTGCATCTCTCATCACCCTATTCACCCGTGCTGGGGTATGCTTTACCCCATTCCTGCAAGTGACCTGGATTACTGACTAATAAATGGTTCAGAAAGTAGTTGGTCTATCTTCTTAGTTGTTTTGTTTCCTTTTTATTTTTTCCTCAAATCCTCATGGAAACAGCAGACAACCTGGAGTTCAGATTGTCCAATATTTTAAAAGAGAAATAAATGTTCTACTCATAGACATTACTGGTTACTGTAGGCCTAAAGTGCTGGAGCTGGTTCAAGCTTTTCCACTGACGATAAAATAAATGCATTCACACTAACATCTTCTTTTGACAGTTTCTGTTATTTTTACTTTATGTACATGTTTTTTAAAAAAAGGCTTTATTACCCAGAACTTTCTTTCCAGAGCCCTTTTTTCTTTATAATATCATATCAAATAAAGTAACAGAAAGAACACAGTGGGATGGGGGGAGAGAGGGGAGGGAACAGCAAGTGAAAAAAAAATTAAAATTAAGGCTCATGAACACATTGAAGGAATTATGTTCAAATCATGGCAGTATTTATGGATGAACTTACCCTGAGGAGAGAGGTCTGCAAAAAAGCTGTCCACAGACCAGAGCTTAGAAAGAGGTGTTAGTACCAACTAGCTTTAGGGTTTGAAGTGCCTCCTTATGAATATGTCATTTTGGAAGGCCATTTTCTTAGGCTTTTTGTGGAATCAAAGATAATGCAGAAATCCTCCAAACGCAGGGCACTTCTCTCTTGACTAGAAGGTCAGCCTAGATTTCTGTGTTAAATGTCTGTAACTAAATGCTATGTCTATCCCACCTGAGATATTCACATCCTTGAAGTTAAAAGCAAAATTTCAAAGGACTGACCGCTAGAACTCAGATGATGAACAACCCTCACTGCTACCCTTCTCATCATTCCCCAGAGTCAAAGATCCATTAGGACAAAGAGGAACTTTTTGAATGTTGTCCCAAGACCCAGCAGAGAGGTGGATGCAGATTTTACTACCATGCCCATCACCTCTGGCTAAGTCCTGGGAGACATCTGATTTCTACTGCTCCCTATTTCACTCCTCTCTGAGAGTCTCACTTTGACATGCAAGGCCATCTTTTTCATGGGACAACGTTTCTCTGAACTTGTGACAATTGAGGTAACTCAATAATATTCTCAGCTGTCCAATCCTGCTACAGGTTTGCCACATCACAGAGCAGCTGACAAGACCATGTGTTCTGCCTACGTCTTTCCAGCACCTGAGACAAGAATGGCTTTTTCTATTTTTGCTACTTTTTTCTAGTACATTTTGTCTTAAGAAAAAAACTTTAAAGCAGCAGTCCACCTCAACTATCTTTTTCTCCTCCATCCCTTCCCTAGTACCTAGGAGAACGGTCATTAGTTCTAAATATAGTGAAAAGCCGCCAAGCCCTTTCCCAATTAAAAAAAAATAGAATAAAACAAAATAAATCCACACCCTTTCTAGAAAAAAAAAAAAAAGAAGTTTAAAAAGCAAAACAAAAATGAAAAAATGCTGCAAAAATGGAAGTCCCCGTTTATGTTTAGTGTGTCCATTGCTTGTCTTTACCTCTTCTCCTTTTTCTTATCCATCCTGCCCAGATAAATATTTGCTAACATGAACAAAGCAGTCCCCGGTACCCACTGGCATCTACATTAGCATGTGGCTTACTGCAGTGGGAATAGATCTGTAGAGCAAAGCAGCTGGTGCTAGGGACCTGGCATCCACTAAAATGCTGATCCCAATTACTCAAAACTGCAAATGATCTCTGAATTCATCACCCACAGTGAGAGAGACACAATAAGAATCTTTAATTAGTTAGGTTTATTTATAGAAACACAACGTAATTCTGCTTTTTCCTTGTTGTAAAAAAAAATGTTACATTAATATTACTATTACCAAACAAGGATTATATCGATTCCAGAAATACCTGTTCTAGCAAATGAAAGTACCAGGGCAGTGAAATAGCATTTACGACACTATAAAAGCCTTACCATCAATACAGTAAAGTCAGACAAGACAGTCTTCCAGTACTTATTTTCTAAAAAAGCTTAGCAAAAGCTCACACATCCACTATTTTTTGGGGGTGAGTGTTGGAATCTCACTGCAGCTTTTTTTTTGAGATAACTTTGACTGTCACTTGCTCCTGGATCAATATTTTACTTCTAAGTCTGCTGGATAAATACCTTTGTTAAGTCCTCCTTAAATCCATTACAAAACAGTCACACATTTCAAAAAATCGTGCCATTTCATATATAGAACAAACAATTGAAGAGGAATTCTGATTAAGGTGCCTGTGCTGACAGACACTTGGTGAAAGGAAAAAGCCAGCTACTGCAAACAGCATGCCCTTCCAAATGTGCCATATTCTGCTTGTTTTGGAGATCCATACTCAAGTGGTATTGAAGATTCAGGCTTCTAAATTGACTTTAATGTTCGGCAGACAAGGGGAAAAGTAAAAAAGGATCTTATTTTCTTTCCAAAATATATAGAAGAGAAGTAAAAAAACCCCAGCAATTTGGTCAAGCAAAATGTTTGTGACCAACCCCTACATGGATGGAACTCATGGAAATTGTGGAATTATTCCTACAGAAAAAGGTCACGTTTCCTCCAAGCTTTCATGTTGTTATGCTTAAAGTTCAAGAAGGAAACAAAGAAAACGAAGCTGTCTCTAGAGGGTGATCTGGTTTTATGCATCTTCAGTCTGCACTATACATTTGTGACCAACCTACAGGGATAAACAAGTGATCAGCCCAAACTGCTTACATAAAATTAGCACTGCAAATCATTATATCAGAATGTGCTAAAATTGCAAATAAGAAGTGTTTGGATGTCAGAGTATTCAAAAAGGAAACTTACCTCTAAAATCTTAATTCAGTCTTTTCTGTACAGGCAAAATGCATCAGTCATTAATTGCACTTTCATTTCCATAAATGAGAGTGGTTGCTTACTATTAGCAAAACTATGAAGAAAAAAGAAAAGCAAAACCAATAGCTGTGCTTGTCCATTTCAGATCTAAGATGACTCACATTCAGCCATGGATCATCAAAGACCTGTCAGAGTACATATAAATTGGAATTCCTCAGAACTGCATGACTTCTGTTTCCCTACAACATACTTCCTTTGAGGTTTAAAAAAAAAAAAAAGAGAAAAATCACTAAAATAAACCAAAGACATTCTGAGGCAAACACTCAGCACCAATAGTTTCACTCCTATGTCTAAATTTGGCAAAGTTGTAAACCACTCTAAACAGGGTCTTTCAATCCAAAACTGATGTAAAACGAAACAAACAAAAAAATAAAAAATCCCTGCTTGGTTTCTTAAAAATAAAGGCAAAAAAAAAAAAAAAGAGCATTACCTACATTATACAAGTCATTCTACTGCTTCAAGAAAAAAAATACATTTAAATGTGCTTTGCAAGGCTCTATTTCCATTTAAATAGTCTCTCACAAGGGCCTGACTGCCTTGTGCAGAAATATTCCACCTGAAGCACTTGTGACACCAGTGAGTATTCTTTAAGACTTTAGCGGGTGCCAGTGGGGCTCTGGGTGCCTCCCTGAAGCTCCCTTCAAAATACAGCTCTACTTCTGTACGTAAGTAGAGAAATCTCATGGGTGCAGTCCAGCCCTGATTTCAGAAGAGACTAACAGGGTTGTTCAAGCTTGTGCAGCTTAAACAGATCTTTCCACCTCTGAAGGAAGAGCGATTGGCATGCAGTGCTAGCTTTCCATTTCTTCTCTTTTAGAGGTGAGGTGTGCTACATGATCAATCATAACAAATGCAGGGAAGAAAATAATGAAATAAAACCACTTTACTGTGTATAATGAGTGGTTTAGTCATACCGTTATGGAAAACATTTTGAAACAGTTAAGATTAAACACCACAGGAAGCTGCTGAGGTACATTATTTATCAATATGATCTGTACAAGTATTTGGCCCCCTTGTCCTGCAAATAATTTCCGCTATGCAGTGCTTTACCAGGCACTAATTGGTAGCACTGTAGGTAGTCTTACAGTATATTTTTGCTTGCCTTCAAAAGTCAAAGAGTGAAGAATTATGTTCCTAGGCTGATATTTTTGTCCTTTTTCTATTCCTTAAGGAAATATTACAGAAATAACTGCTAAAATTTGAAACATGGTACACATGGCCCTTACTGACTACCTATTTTGGATTTTACTTCATGCTTAAAAAAATGAGTTTTCACATGAACATAGACATTCATAGCTTTTGCAAGTATAGCAGAAAATTTGTTTTAGCATTTAAATGAATATGTTTTTAATTTGATTATACAAACCCTTTAATATTGTAGTAACTTCAGGCACATTATTCTGTAAGGTAATGGCACTTGCCTGCCAAATTAACAATGAATACTCATGCATTTTAAGTATGATCCAGAACAAACAAATAAAACTCATTTGTGACACTACCTTCTGACAACATCCATTTCCAGATCCAAATGTGCTGCTGTTCAAAGGTGATGGACAACACTTGCGTCCTATAAGTGGCTAAGCTAATAATTTTGATAGTATGAAGGAAGGAAATGTTGGACTTCTCCTCAAGCCGCTCATCCTGATAAACATCAAGGGAAGAGATGCTCCATAGGTAATGACAGTAAAACTCCTCTGCATTTTGCTGAGGTTTCTTTCTCCAGCAGACCTATGATCTGTTGCTTACATAAAGTCTAGGAAGCAAAGAAGCTATTTAATGATTAAGTGTTTTAGAAAGCGATCATGGGATGCTTTCCGGTAACACAAGCACCCAAAGTTATTGCTTTGCTTCAGTGTTTTACTTCATTTCCAACAGCTCAAGGTTAGTCAAACTATTCAGCTGTCTAAGCATTTGTATGATGTTATATATAGTAGTTCTGTACTGAAGACTTTAATTTTAAGTAACTATGACAGAAGGCAGTTGGAAAGAAGAGGAGAAAAGAGCAAGTGAAGGTAGAAGTTTGCAAATTTGGGAGTGATGCCAACAGCACGTCAGACCACAATGCTATACTACAGGTTGGGTTGAGTTTCCCCAAGGACCATGGACCTGGGCTTTTGTAAGGAATCCTTACAATTCCTCCACCTTGTTAAAATCCATGCTGAATGTGATGCTGGGCTTTGAAGACATAAAGCATAGATCTATGCACCAGTCACATACACTTCTAGACTTAATGGATCGTATTCTGGACTTAGAACTAAGGACTTCATCTTTACTTTTTAAAATCAGGCTAATTTCTTCACAAATGTCCAAAATTGAAGAGAAGTTATAATACATGATATAGGAAATTAACAAAATATGTATATTTAAGTTTATCATCATCGGTATCATTTTATCATCATTTTCAGTTTATTCATCCTGGAACATAATTTCCAAAAGAACAAATCACAAATACACAATACTGACATGAATCTATTTTGTGCCCATTCATCAGTACAGGAGAAGCTTTAGGTGCTTGTCTGAGCACAACTGTTTCACAGGATATTGTACTCCTCGCTGGAGGCAGCCTTGTTACCGCCAAAACATTATTCTGATGACACATCCACGAACACCAAGGTATCAAAGAGCATTTCTTCTACTCAAAAGCCTCTTACTTGGCTGGAGCAGCTGCCTTCATGACTCTGATACCATTTTCCTTACCAGCTGCAAGCAAGGGCAGGGACAGTGACAAGAGAGGTACAGCAGACCGCTTTCCCAACTGCCACCAGCTGGCGTTCATTTTCAGCAGCTCCTGTCCTCCCTCAGATGTTCAACACTAAAACAGCTTTGCCAAACTTTCTTCCTCCCTGTCCAGAGGCTCCTTCATCTATAATATGGTGAGGAACCTGCAGACTTGGAGGTACCTTAATTTCTTACACCTGTGTGCACCGACATAGTTTTTTGTTCACTTTTTTATTCAGTCAACATTACAAATGTGTATGCTAATGCCAGCTGTGCCCAAAGTACTTGAAAAGTCAATTCAGGCCTCTGCCTCCACTCCAGAAGGTGAGGTACCTGAGCAGGTACATCAGAGTGCAGAGCAGTCCGATGCCTGCAAACTGCTGCTGCGCTTCAACATTTCTATACTTCACAACGTTTGTAGCAAAACATTCCCTTCAAGCATTAACCATCTGTCAAGGTTTGCTTATCAAATCCTTCTGCGTGCCTCAAGGGAGAGCTGTGGGCAGATCTAAGACTGTAACAAATACAACAGATTAGGCCCTTGGTCTTTTTAGATTTTATTTATTTTAACAGAGAGTAAGGAGAAGAGGAATATTCAACATACCTTATATTCTCCATAAAATTGCCTTGTATTTTGGTAGTCGTACCTTTCCTACACAAAGATCAGTCTGGGCTTTCAAAGCACTTAAATAACTGTAGATTGGAAACACTAACCAGAAAGCAACCACACAGCCAGGCTAGGCATAATTACCACTCTAATATTCATATCAACTTGAAATATCTTAAATTGTTCATCACATTATAGCCAGTTATGAAAACCTGACACTTGAGAACAGGATTCTGGCCTACTTGAGGAATATTTGTATGACTAACCAACCATGTGCTTGAGTTCAAATTTCAGAATCAAGCCAATAGTTGGTAATTTATTCTATTTCACAGAGATTCATATTTGCAAAACAGTTGCAATTTTTTTTCTTCACTTTTCAGAAGATACAAACTCAATCAGAAGAAAATAATGTCAAGCTTTAGACAAGAAAAAGCAACCCAATTGTGGATTCATGATTTTGTTGTTTGGAATGCTGCTAATTCAAGCTCCCTCCCTCCCCTTTTATTTTTATATGACTACATAAGAAATTTCTGTCAGAACAATCAGTCAAAGAAACACTAAACACCATACTTGATGGAATACATCCAGTAAATAATCATACTGGAATCAGTTTATCTCCTAGAAATTGAAGGGTATGGGCTCCAGGTCTTAGGTAAAATACCTTCCTTTGAGCGAAACCAAGTGAAGACACCACCCATTCAGGAGATAAATCTCCTCTCTTGATCTGTTTTGCCTCTGCATACCCAGTACTTACTAATACTGATGTTCAAACTTTGGAAACAACATGTTATAGATTAAGATACCTCAATCCCTCACTTCCCAACTTAAAAATCTTGTCTGAACACACAAAAATCACTATATTACCTAACATTCTGTGAAAACTAAATATAGTTTTATTTCTATTTAATCACAGTATCCCTCAGATTGGAAGGGACTTCAGAAGGTATATTGTCCAACCTTCTGCTTACAGGAGGGTCAGCTCTGAGATAAGACCAGGTTGCCCAGGGCTTTACACTGTTGCATCTTGAAACCTGCCAAGGATGAAGCCTGCTCAAACTCTGTGGGCAACCTGTCCTGCTTCCCAAGCATCCTCCTGAGGTAAAAGGTTCTGCTTTATAAAAGATTGAAACCTCCCATTTTTTGGTCTTTGGCCACTGCCTCTTGTTCACTTGTACGCTGCAAAGCCTGGCCCACAGTTCTCAGTCCCCTCCCTGTAGACACCATGGTCCTTCTGTTAGGTTTTCTGAAGCCATCCGAACAGCCTGAACAAGCCCTTCTTCCTCAGCCTACCACAGCACTGACCAGTTTGGTGGCCCTCTGCTGAGTTTGAATTTATCAACATCTCTGTTGTACTGAAATGTGTAAAAGCCATAGACAGGACTGTGTGGAGCACAGGGGCACAACCAGTGTCCCAGTCTCCTGGCTGTGCTCTGACTGATGCAGCCATGGATGCTCTTGGCCACCACTACTGTCACAGTTCGCTGCTGGCTCTGTCCAGCTTGTTGTCTGCCAAGACCTCCAGTTCCCAAGCCTGCATTGTTGCAGAGGGATGGTCCATCCCAGCTGCAGGACTTTGCATTTGCCCTTGGATTTCATGACTGTTTGGTTGGCTCACTCCTCTTGGTTGTCTAGGTACCTCTGAATGGCAGCCCTACCCTCAAGCATATTGAGGGCCTCAGTCTGTTGATGGTGCCTTTCACCTCCTCCTTCAAGCTATTGATAAAGATATCAAATAGGGTAGGATCCAAGACAGACCCTTGCAGTACTGCACTTGCAACTGACCTCCAGGTAGAGTACAATCACTGAACTTTAGCCGGACCGTTCAACTCTTTTTTCATCCATCTGGTAGTCCTTTGATCTAGTCTGTAATGTCCTAACTTGGACAGAATACTGTGGCAGATGGTGTTGAAAGCTTTGCTAAAGTCAAGGTAAATGACATTCACTGTCCTCCCCTTTTCCACCAATACAGTAATTTTATCAAAAAAGGCAGTCGGGTTTGTCAAATATGATCTATCCTTAGTAAATTAATGCTGACTGCTCCCAGTCATCTTCTTTACATGCCCAGAAATGTGCTCCAAGAGCTTCTACAATACACCCCACAGGGGCCACAGTGAGGCTGGCCCCTTGTAGTTCCCCAGTTGATCCTTTTTGCCATTTATGAAGATAGGTGCAACATTTGCCTCTCTCCACTCATTGGGGACCTACCCTGATCTCACTGACTTTCAAAGATGATAGATAGTGGCCTTGCAAGTACATCAGTCACTCTCTAGGCAGCCTTGAATGAAGTTAATCTGATCCCATGGACTTGTACAGGTTGTGCTCTCAAAATTAATCCCTGGCTCAGCATTGATCCACTGCTAGTTATTCTCCTCCTTCTTCAAGCCTTTTACTAACCACAGAGGTCCGGGAGACCTTTCTGGTGAAGACTGAAGCAAAGAAGACATTGTGTGTTTCAGCCTTATCTGTGCCTGCTGTTACTAAATCCCTCACCCTGTTCACCAATGGGCTTACATTTTCCTTGTTTAGCCCTTTACTATTAATGTAGCACTAGAAACTTTTCTGTCCCTGGGTGTCCCTTCACACTTGCAACTCCAGTTGAGCTTTGGCTTTCCCAACACCATCCATACAAGGCTGGGAAGTGTTTCCATTTCTCCATTGTAACACATCCTTGCTCCCATGTGCTGGGTACATCCTTTGTGTGCTAGAGCTCTTTCATTAGTTTCCTTTTTAGACTCCTGATATAGTTACTAGCTTTCCTGAATATCATGGTGAAGCATTCTTTTGCTTGGAGGCTTCTGTCCTTAAGGACCTTTGGAGGCTGTCCTTAAAGACCTGCAGCTCTGATGAGCTCCTTTGCCCTTCAGAGCCGCTCCATTGGGATCACACCTACCAGTTCCCTGCAGAACCCTGGGGTCTCCTGAAGCCCAGGGCCTGTGCTCTGCTACTTGCCTTCCTCATTCCCCTTTGATTTTGAACTCCGGTATTTCAAGGTCCCTACAATTAAGGCTGTCACAGATTAATTACCACATTCAGTTGAACAAAATGTTTTCTTGTTTTGCACTTAAGATCCAGGTGACTATCGCCCTTGACCAGTTAATCTAGTATACATGTGATGTAGGGATATCTGGCACTGGTTCCAAGTCTCCTGGAGCTCTCCTTCACTCTTTAATTTATGCAAATCCTTCCAAATGGACCACATGAACAGTTTTCCTTGGGCATATGTGTTATTGAAGTTAAGATTACTTGTTTTGTTGCTTGTCCTAGAGTGAGAGAGTCAACCTAACTGCCATATCCTCTCTCTAAGTCCATAAGAGCACAGAAAACCAGGATGATATAACTATTTCAAGCCAGAAACATTTCGCATAAAGAAGGAAGAATGGTTTTAGCATCCACTAGGTCAATTTGGTAAATAAGGTGGAAATGCTTAAACATGATTTTTTTTCCTATTTGCAATCGACATAATACAATCCTTTACGTATGACAAAGCTCAGTTTGGGAAAGGATTGGCAGCTGGGGATATTTTTTCAAAGCCTAAGGGCTTTGAGGTTTTATTTTAGGATTACTGTTGGCTTGTGAGACTCAATGTGTCAGCTTATTAATTAATTCTTTCATATACTTATTTTTTTCTGTACGTAGCCCTAAACACTAAGCAAAGGACTGAAGAACTGAGTAACTCAACTCAAGTAACTATGTTTCAAGATAACCGTACTGTGTCTGAATGCAAAGATCATTTTAACTAGCATGAACTGAATCTGACTGCTCTGTTAAAACAGAAATGTTGTTTTTTATTTTGCATATGCCAATCTTGAGTACAATCAATAAGCAACTGTATGACAAAAGGGGAGTTCGAGATGATTTTTTTTCTCAGTTGTTGCTCAGGCAAAAGGAGCTTATGCAGAGGAACAGTGTAGGCAACTCTGCTGCAGGCTGGGAAAAGGACCCAATGCAATCTACAGGCTAAGTCTTTACATGCAAGTTTCAAAGTTTCACTGAACAATGGTACACAGGCTGAATAGAACAATGTTAAGAAATGAGAGGCAGACTCAAGATGCAGAAATCAAAGATGCTAAAAGGGTATTCAGAGTTTAATGCTGCAAAATACCAAGTATCGTGAACATATATGTGTGTCAGAAACACATTCAAGATTTTAGGATGTCACAGGGTCACTCTGCACCTTGGAAAATAGATGTTGCAAATATTGATTTGAACAAAACAGATTGCAGAAGAGAGTGGTCAGAGAAAATACTGGCTTCAAACAGGGCACAGCTCATCTTACTTCAAAAATTAATCAAATTTTGGCTGACAATTTACAAAGAAATGGGGTAAGTATAGAATGTTTCTTTTTTTCCACAGCTGAGTAATACTCTGATCACCGTGTGCCTTGTAAACACCTGCCTGAATGTCAGGTCAGATGAATCAGTCACATCTAGTTACTTCTTCTTCAAATACAATTAGGTTTTTCTTCTAGACAATAAGAAACCTCCTTAAAGGTGACTCACATATGTATCTGTAGCTGAGTTTCTATGATGCGAAACTTACTCATTCCAGGAAAACGTGTAGCTTGCTAAGAAATAGTCACAGTGCTCCAGCCTGCAAACGCCATTTATCCAGTCCATTCGAGTACAGTACTGACACAGCAGTCAGTATAAAACCACTGGAACAGAGTACAATCACATTAATGTAAGGGCAAGTCTTGAGTCAGGCTTGCTGAGGCACGCAGACCTTAGGAGACCTGTGAGAAAAGCACTTGGAGAGACCTCCTCAAACAGGGTGGCCCTGATCCAGGCCCTAATTCCAGGTAATGCAATGAAGAACTGCTTGCTTCCCTTATTTAAATGCGTAAGAAAAGAAATCTTTTGGCTGCACAGACGCACACGTAATATCAGAGTAACTGCATTTGTGCTCTCCTGGGCACGAGCAACCCTTGGCTGTTAGGCTTCTGTTATTATTACTACTTTGTGGTGTGAACTCAACCCATATGTAAAGTGCTATAGGAATAATTTTATGTTTAGGTAGGTTGAAATCCTGAGGTTGCAATCCTAATTAATTTAATACTTCATTCACTAACAGCAAAAAGGAAGCCCCTAAACCAAAACCTAGTCAAAACAGGCAAAGCACCTAAGTAAATTGCTGAAAGAGACACAAAACATGCTTTTAAAAATGTCAGACTGAATTTTCAGCAGCCTCTTTGTTTGCACTTGTTAGGCACAGATGGGTCACAGAGCAGGTCTAACGCCCTGCTCCTGCTCCCAAAGGAAATGGGAGCATTTTCACAATGCTGCAAATCTGGGTGTCTTCTGCTCCCGGTCATGCTTTGGTTACTTTTAATCTCACAGTGACCTTCCCATCACCCTTTTCTTAGGACTCTTTCTCTAACCAGAGAGCTGGTGGAGCATCCATCTCTGAAGATATTCAAAACCCACCTGGACACGTTCCTGTGCAACCTGCTCTAAGTGGACCTGCTCTAGTGGGGGTATTGGACTAGATTAGATGATCTCCAGAGGTTCCTTCCAACCCCATATCATTCTGTGATTCTGTAACCACCTTTATTTCAACAGTTCATCTTATTTGCACCTCACAAATTTCCATCCATGTACATGATTTTCTCATTAGAGGTTTGCCTATCTTTTCTTGGCTGAAAACCCAAATAGAAGGACCCTCCATGCAGCAACATACCATATATATCTGAATTAGCCTCCACCAACCCTCAGTATGATAATTATGAGTCCTCTCATCCTGCTTGAAAAAAAAATCCAAACCTCCTTGTTTTTAAAACAAAATAAAGCCTTTTCAAAATAAACCAACAGCATGTTGAATACAAAATTATTTTCAAACGTAGGGTTTTATTGTTTTGAGGTAGCTTGAACAGCCTACAAATACCTGAATGCTTCTCAGAATCTGAAAACTTGAAGAAAAAAATTAGTCCAAACCTCAAATTCGGAAGCGCTAAGAACTTTGTAGTTGTGTACAGTATTAACTCAGCAAGAAAGCAGAAGCCAGTTGTCAGCCTAGTTGTTGATTTAATTTATGCAGGAAAGTAAACAAATTCAAAATACCCTCTTTTGCTTCACTGATTTATTCACATGTACAATTTAACTAATGCCAGCTAGAAGCACAGAAGTTCATTAATGAGAGATTAAGCCTCAAAACCATCTTCCTGAAAAATTTGAAAAGACATCAGTGAATTTAACATCTCACAAAGTGCTGTGACTGAAGCATCTCCTCAGTAACACAGTTTAAAAACTGTATACCTATTCGAGTGCCCAGTAATTCAAAATACAATCACTAAGCTGCCCTGCTACCTGAAACTCTGTCCTTCAGAAGTTGTTAGCCACTGCAATAGGATATTTTTGTGTCTGAAGCTGAGGTAATTGTTCTTTCACTGGAAATAAATTATGTAACTACTGTGGGGTGGTTTTCCCAAAACATAAAAAAAAGTTTTTTTAAAAAGCAAAATAAGTGGTGAATGAAAGTGTGATAAAATTTTGTGGTTCCTACTCAAGAGAAATAACAGCATTTCAATCTTTTTAACTGGACTACTGTGTTTTAGTAAAACGGAAATAAGCTTGCTTTTTCCATTACAGAACACTTTAAAAAAAATCTTCAGGACTGGAACGTGGCAAATCATGAGAATTTTCCTATCCAAATTCCAGGTTATTGAAGAATGGGTAAAAAAGGAACGTACATCACTTTGTCCACTTCATATTCATCACAGAAATAATTAAATCGACATACATCCAATGAGCCCATTTCTAGCAAAAGCAAGCACGTGTTTTACAAGGCAATACCTTCTGAGATATTTGGGGTAAATGTGGTAAGTATAGCGACATTCTAAGACTCAATTCACTAAAGCATTAATATTTCCTCAGCCTTTCAAAAACGTTTATATCAGGATATAAATTCTTCCTTTTTTTTCCCCAGAGAATCTCTATTATAACAACTTTACTTCATGTTTCACTCAAAAATAAGATTTTAAGCATGATTATTCAATAAATCCATATAAACCACAAAAACATCTTTCAGCTTGGTCTGATATGAAAATATTACTTGGTGGCCAAAATTCACTCCTTTCTTAGGGCATTCATTCTCCTGCTAAAGAAACTGAGAGGCTATATCACATCCCTTCGAGGCTTCTTCACAGCTGGACCTTCCTTTGGAGGTGCAACGTCTGCACTATGCAAACCCTCATTAGTTACAGCCCACAGATGCTCTGGAGGTGCATCATTCCTGCCTCAGCAGCTTACCAACTCCCATTCAATCTTTTTAGGGAAAATGTACCACCAGGCACAGACAAGAACTCACTGGTGACAGCCAAGTTATTGGACAAACATGGTAAAAACACATTTCTTGTGGTCTTGTCACGGTTTCATGGACAGCTCTCTCTCAGCCCCCCTAGACCTGCATTCAACATCTTCAGTCCTCTAAGGCTGATCCCTGTCACCCCTTCACAATTGCAGCAGCCACCCCTTGGTCACTGCCTCTCCAAGATGGTGCCACTTTCTGACTCTCCCCACTGAGGAACAGCCACGGGTGACCATCTACCCACCAGCTACCCCTGGCTAGCAAGGACAGAGCATTTGGGGTTTAGGTTTGGGTCTGCACCTCACCAGTTTGTTCACCCTACTTGCCGTATGGACAAACTCAAGCTCAGCCCTGGCCGTGCATTTGGCACACCTTTCCAACAGGGGGCTTCTATTTTCATTTTAAATACCCAGTTAGGAATCATATCATCATCTATAACGCATGCCATAAACACAAACGATTATCTTCTGGTTTTTGCCTTCGAAAATCTATTGTGAAAGCGTCATGCAATACCATGTTGAAAGCAAGTCACCCTCCTTCTCAACCTTGCTTATCCTGTCAAAAAAAACCAAAACAGACTTTGATGGTAATAGTGAAAATAAAGTAGAATTAAACCGAAGTATTTTTCTTCTTTTTAAGCAGTCTCTTCCTCCCTGACAAATATGTTTGTTCAACAGTTTATTTCATGTTCTTTTCCTATTTTGACAACCCCAGAGAATACTAAATCAAGAAGTTTACCCAGTTTGATACTATGAAAGACACTGAAAGAGGTTTAAAAATCTTTGGAAGTGTTTTTGCATTAAGGGTTTAATCTTTTTTCATCTCTTTTATTTTTTTTCATGTGATATTTTTCAAATCTATTTTGGTTTAAATGGATTCATCAGCACTCACTGTACCTGTGAATCAGGAAGTTACCTTTTTGGATTTTCATCTGGTAAAAAAAAAGGTTAATTACACCAAAAACTCACTGAGCTGCTGTCCTGTCCACATGAATGAAATTTAATTATGTCAAATATGTCAGATGAAATTAATCAGGAAAAATCTATTACTTTGTATTGTGTTCATCTATGACCAAAAAAATGAGACTTGTGATGTAAATATCAAATTAGCAGGCAAAACATTAAAAATGCAGGCTTGGGAAAGAAGAAAACAACTGCTAAAAAGGAAGAAAAGGAATACAACTGTGTTTAATGCAATTATTAGGTGCACAGTAGGTCAAACCATCAGCTTGCAGCAATTCTAAAGAAAAGAGATACTCCCAGGTGGTATTATTCTATACAGCTTTATGCCTCATCCTAACAAAGAGCCTTGAATTGTGCTTCTCCACATCCAGCAAACACCTATAGGCTCACAAGAAGAAAAGGATTTACAGATTATTATTGTCAACTCCCTTTACATATTGTTGCAACTGCTACTTTTTAAAATATTAAATACCCTGGAAGAAACACTGACAAAGCCTGAGGTCTGAAAGAAAGAGCACTAAGGTGAGCTCACCAAGCAAGCAATTTATAGCTACAGCTTGCATTCACCTCACCTGCTTGGCAATTTAAAGATCATGTACGCTTAATGAATTCAGCTACCCAGGGGAATTATGGTATTACTCTTTACAAATAACATAAATATTAACCAGGATTTTACTTCCCCTCCATTAAAAATCTGTAGGTTTTAATAAGTCCAATTAGAATAATAGTCAATTCTCACATTAATTCCTACTTTCTCCAAAACCTCAGTTTTATAATCAATAAGACTTTTGTGAATTCAAAATGCACTTTTCATTCAAGATGGAAAAGTCTTTTCAGAGGTAAACTTGCAACACACCACTGAAGCACACACACGTCATTCTCCTTGCTCTCAAAAAAAAAAAAGGTGCTGTAATAAGCTTACAGGCTTGTCTACAGATGGGAGCTGATGAGGCTGATGTGAATTTACAGCTTCCCAGCTACTTCAGGGCAACTCATACGCCCGGGTCATGGGGACACGGTCAGCACAGCCACCTCGCGGCACAGCAACCAGAACCCAGGCCCTGGTGTGGATGTATCCACGGGGCAACACAGCCACCAGCATCCAATGTCCACCCCCATTCTGCTTGGCATTTTCAGCTGGATAGGTGAGGTGACCTCACCGTTTTTTGTTTAAGAAGGCACAGTTTGAGTTGGGGATACCAGCGGGCTGCATAGCCGTGCCAACACACCTCCTTTAGCAGCAGTGTCATCTTAGATCCATTTAAGCTACACAAGATTATACCTTACTCCATTTTAATATACTTCATGATAATGTTTCTGTGGTACAGGCTCTATGCAACTTGCCCAGGCCCAAGAGAACAGGTATATCTTCTATATCTTCTGCAAGAAAACCATAAGATAGCAAAGCCAAGCCCACACAGAAACGGAAGGACTTCCCTGGAAGGGTAAATGAATTAACTCAAGATGTGATTCGATGACAGCTCAAACTAATCTCTGGTGGAGCTGCCACCCCCTTCCTTCAGCCCAAAACCTCACCAGAAAAAAGCATGCTTGAGGAAAGCAAGGGTCCCATACAACTCCAAGACTACTTTATCCAGACATTAATGTTGTAGCTGCAGGTTATTTGCAACAAGTAGCCAAATTACAGACTTTTCCATGCTTCATTTCAGCACTAATATAAACCACTTGTTTCTCCCCCACACTAATTTATAACTAACCCAGCTAATCCTAACACAGCACGTGGGCAAGGGTCCCATACAACTCCAAGACTACTTTATCCAGACATTAATGTTGTAGCTGCAGGTTATTTGCAACAAGTAGCCAAATTACAGACTTTTCCATGCTTCATTTCAGCACTAATATAAACCACTTGTTTCTCCCCCACACTAATTTATAACTAACCCAGCTAATCCTAACACAGCATGTGGCCAGTACAAGACATGCTGACTGCAGAGGGGTCTAGAGTTCTGAGCATATAAACGTGGACTAACACCCAGGAAGTATGAGGAAATCATAATCTGTATATTCATATGTGCTGCTATACAGTTTACTGCTTTAAAGGGTGTGGCAGGTGAAAAAAAAAAAAAAAAAAGATTTTATTAAAATGGTAAAGATCTGCACTGAATCCTGGTGCTTCTTACAGACTCAATATTCTCTGCCTGGTATGATTACCCTTGTAATCCTGTCATTAATCTACCAAAAGAAACTGCCCTACTAGGAGATAGGAGAGCAATTTAAGGCATAGTTCCACTCAGAATATAGAAGTTTCATTATGGACCAGTTTGAAAATTAACCATTACTTGGAAATTTAATGGCTTTGTACTCTTCAATATGGACCAGTTTGAAAATTAACCATTACTTAGAAATTTGTACTCTTCAAAAACTCTTACACTCAGGTTTGCAATTAAGCTCATGTATCGCATTTTGTGAACACAATGGTAGGTATCCAGAAACTACTTCAATATGTAACTTCTTGTAGGAAAATTCATTTACTGAGTTTGGGTTAGGTGTTCTTTTTTTTTTTCCTGTCTAAACTGCAGCATTTGATGGCAACATGATCTGATGGCAGATAGCCGTTCCATCAGGGTTCCATCAGGATTCGCATTAACTGATGAAATGCCATCTGATCCTGTCATTTCCCACCAAACTTTCCCTCCAACTGCAAAACTAAAAGTCTGACAGTCACCCTATAAATTTTATTCTAGTAGGCTGCGCTAATTTTAAAATTAACTCCAGCATTCTCATTACTCTCCTTTCTACTCTAACACATTAAAAATTATTAAATGTGTAATTAGATTATAAAAGTGAGACATATCTAATAGGTAAAATGTTATTTTTCTTGCACTTCAGCTTTTACTTCAGCAGTATAGCAGAAGTACAATCTTGTGCTATACTGCTTTCAGCATTGCAATTGGAATAGTCACTAAGCATACATTTGTATGAAACAGTATACCAGCTTCCATGCCAATTATTCTCTAAGTATTTACAACAGAAGATTCAGGTAAGCGTGCCATTTGGAAAGGACAAGCTGCCAAATACTCAGCTCACAGAAATCTCTTCTAATTTTGTATACGGTAACTCCATTTTTTTCCATCTTATATTATGCGAATTTACTTCTCAGCTTCTACACAATGTTATTTACTACACTCCTGGCTTAAACTTTCTACTGTGATTATGATTATATCTGAGATTCAGAAACTGAAAGGCATTTAAAATTACATTTTAAAAGGATATTATTTACTTTAATAATTAGGATCTATATTTTTACTTGTCATATACAAATCTTTAAATTACTTGTATACAAAATCATAATCACATGCACTGAAAAGCTTAGACTTTAGACTCTCCACACTTCTCTACACAATAACTTTGAAGAAGGAACATGATCTTCAGGTAAAGGCTACCAGTCTGCACTTGAACCATCTCTGTCAGGATGAAAAACCTTTGTAATTTTCCTGTGTCTTGTAAACACATTAGCAAAATAGAAAGAGTAACTATATGACTATACAGGTCAGTGGCGGAATTATAAAACTACAAATAAAGACAATATAGATAGCTTGAGTTAGCTTTGAACTACGTAGTGTCGTTTCTGCAAGCCATATAACCTTGACCATACCCAGTGGCAGATCAGACATTATTTGTGCTCCCATTTTGTGGGAACCCAGCTGTAGGAGCCTGGGTCATCCCCACCCATCTGCCCAACCCTTCCCCACAGGCAGTGAAGAGCAGATGCCCAGAGCCACCCCTCCTGACTGTACACCACCCAGCACAGGGAACAGGACCGGTGTGGTACCACACAAAAATAATTCTCTTGGATGAATTCAACAGTGAAACTTATCTTAGAAAAAATACATTTATGCTTTATATAAGACAATTACCAAATCATTATATATTATTACTACATGTAAAAGACTGAGGTAGAAGACTTTTAGAATCATAGAATAGAATGATAGAATGGTTTGGGTTGGAAGGGACCTTAAAGATTACCAATTTCCAACCTCCCTGCCATGGGCAGGGACACCTCCCACTAGACCAGGTTGCTCAAAGCCCCATCCAACCTGGCCTTGAACACCTCCAGGGATGGGGCATCCACAACTTCCCCGGGTAACCTGTTCCTGTGCCTCACAAAAAGGAAATTTGAATTCATCAGTTCTTCAAATTTCACCATTCACCTTTTACATCAAAAGGAAATTATGGCCGAGTATTTACAACCAAAATGTCTATGTATATTCCATATGAAATATTTTCACAGGCATTCAAGTACACAGTGGTTGTTGAATCTCTGGTAACACATATTTTTACCTTTCCACTCTCAATATTAAATCTGCTTTACACTGATCACTGCAATGAAAAAGTAAACATATTAAAACTGCAGCAAATGTATTAAATTTGTATCATATAGCTGATGTCCCTCCATAACCAAGTTTTTTTTCTGTAGGTATAGGCCTAAGTGCTGATGACACAATCTAGAGGAAAGCCACATGAAAACATGAAGAAACACCTCCGAAATTGTACAATTATAAAATTGCAATGCCTATCAACAATCTTTTGCCTGGAGATTACGAAGTTTTCCCTCCCAAGTAGCCAGAGGCCAAGGTGTGCAGAGGGCAAGCAGAAGTGAATAGCCACTTAGCCTTCAATTCAAATCCACCCGAAACATCTGTCCCCTTCTTACTCTTGTGACAGCGTTGCTGAAGAAAGGTGAAACAGCTCTGTGAAATACAGCTCTTTCAAGAGTACTTATCTGCTATCTAGCAAAAAATTGTTCTGAAAGCAAGCTAGAGGCCCTCCTTTTGCCTTTATATAAAAATATTCTCTTTCAAATTGGACATGTTTACCTTTGCATACTACTAATAATTACCTATTGACCTCAGTGGCTGTTTTTATCTCCCTGCCTTGGGCTTTATGGGCCACATATAATGCTAGCTGGGAATTAAAGAAAAAGAAAAAAAAAGCCCACTGCCGCTGTGCGTTAACCTCCTAGTTAATGTGTGTTTGTTCTGCTTGATTTTGGAAAATACCTTAAAATTTTACATTTGTATGGAATAAATTAATTACATATAAGAGGAAAAAGTCACAACGTGTCGTATGTAGGTCTTTGTATAACAAGACAGAGGAAACATAATTTATCAAAGGAAAATAGCATATCCAGACAAACTTATAGCCTCGAGAATACAACAATGAAATTGAAAAGAATATCTCATCCTAATTTTTCTTGAACATAAGAAAATTTGTCTATTTATCATTTTAGGAAAGGAATTACAGAAAAAATAAGCTATTTTTCTGAAGGCTTTAGATATTGTTACAACATATTAAAGTTAGTATAATTCTAGTCTCCAACATTGTTTTATTCCTAGGTGTTGAAAAGTTAGGAATGTTAAGAAACAGCCAATATTGCCTGGGTGAAAATATTCCTATCTATTTCATTTCAAGTTTTCAGGATGTATTCCCCCCAGACCCTTAGCAAGTGATTTGTCAGCTTGGAAGCATGAAAGGAAAGCCTGCAAAATTATGACTGCTGAAATTCATGATAATTAGTGAAAAGAAGGTTCACAGTGTGCTTGTCCTGTCTCCAGCAACTGCTACATCTGACAATTAGAGACATGATACTCTGCTAGATGAAACATTGTGTGGATTTCTCGTGTTACCAAATTAATCTTTCTCCAAGAATGCCTTCCTCTCCCAAAAATAAAAATACAAAAACTTGGATCTTAACATCACTCATAATAAATGCAAGCCACAGGTATGATACATGATCAAGGACAAGCAATCACTCTTGTTAAAATAGAAGAAATATTCTGAAGTATAATTCAGAAAAAAAAAAAGGCACCAAATCATTAAAACAAGTTGAAATTAAAAAATAAAAACATGACCACCAAGTTTAAAAATAATGTTGTGGGATCAGCTATATATAATTCAATCTGTATACACAAAAAAGAAAATCCTACTGGCTAGCAACTAAACTTCCCCTGGAATTTATGCCTCAGTCCTACTCTCACAGTAATGAATGCTTATGAATCTTTTACTGGAATGAATGCTTATGAGTCTTTTAATTTTATTGGAAGACATATGGATCTTCCACTCAATAAAAGTTATTGCTGAGTCTGAATGATTTCTTTTTTTAACAGTATAATATTATTACTTTATAAACGTTCAAGACTTTTCATTTTGGCACTGATTTCCAGTACCTGTTAATAACGGTACTGCTTCTATTTCCTGGAACCATTATAGTCATTCAGGGGCAACTTGCACTGCCCAAGGTATTTCTGTGATGATGCTGCACATGCATACTTGAATTATGTATCTTCAGCCGTTAATCTCTCCTACAGTTTGTTCTATTTGGGACAGAAATAAAAAATAAAAATAAATAAATAAAATAAAACATAAATAAAAAAAATCAAGTTTGGTCACTTCTAAAACATATGAATTAGCTTCTTCATGTGGGATTCATCTCCACAGACTTTATCAAAATAAGGTTTAAACCTCAAGTTATTAAAGATGGAACCATAACTTCTATTTCCCTCTGTTCCTTAATAAAAGAAGACTCCTTTCTGATGTCAGTAATTAAAAGTTCTGACATCCGTAAGAAGTACGTCCTGGCTAGTAGTATATTTAGATATGTTTATTTGAAAGAAATACAGAAAACTATAATAATGAGACTTCTATTTTGTAGAAGTAAGTACAAAATGGATAAATCCCCCCACTAAAGAAGGCTTTGACAAGGAGTGGAAGAGCAGTAAAAATTTTTAGCAATATTACTGTTATACAAGTTTGTGATCCAAGATGCAAAACTGAAACCCTGCCTTTCCAGCTTTTGAATTCTGAAAGTTCAGAGTGGGATTTCTAATTTGGATTTGGGCTATTTCTACTCTTGTTATCTGCCTCTGTGTTGCTCCCATTCATTTTTATCCTAAAATGACACTTTCTAAAAGTGCTTATTTAGTTCTATGTTGAAGTTGAAAAGAACAATCTCAAATCTTTCTTCAAAAGCCACAAAACCTAAAGCCCAGTTATAGTTGCCAGTTCCTTCTAGTCAATTGCCCCACACTTTTTTCCCGTGCAATGAAGGCAACATGAGATGTAGTCTAGAAAATGATTCAGTGACCCATCCAGAGCAACATGACTAGAACAAACAGACAATAATGAATCTTACAATTTGCTGCTTGTATGAAACAAGGAATGGGTGGCAAGGCAAAGACTGGTACAGTAATTAAAAGAAAAACCACCCCAGACCAGCCAGATGTTCAGCTGAATGACTTGTGGGTGAGGATCACTGGAGAGTGTCATGGGTGAAGTGGCAATTCAAACTGCTCTCTTCATGTCTTCTCTTTTCTGGTGCAGTGTGCCAGAAGCAACAGTAAGAGAAGTCCCATTTGGGATGAGACTAAAGAGTATAAAAAATAAGCTGTATGACATACTGTCAATTAAAAGGGAGTTTATCCTTTCATTTTTGGTTCAGGCCCAGTCCAGGGTGTCGTATTGATCTGAGTAGCTCTGCTATGCTACCACAGCAAGATTTGAATACTGACGTGGAGAATCCCACGACAGGTATGGTATGGGCCTTTGAGGAAAAAATTCTCTCACTGCTACGGAAATTTCTCATTACCACTGTGGAGATGGTTTTTTTTGAGTATGGAATAGAGGGAGGGAGGAGGGCCTGTTCCACAAGAACTATCACAGTATAAAACACCTCTCACAGGAACATCTAAAGACATTTTATAAACACTGATGAAGTCTCCTGAGACCCCGACAATTTTCAGAAATAATATGCTTGTATTGTGGAAAGTTACTCTGCTGTCTGGAGGAGTTATCGAATTGCACAAGACCATAAGTGCGTAACAAAGCTCTCAGTAAATGTAGGTTATTGCAGAAGAACTGTAAGAAAATATTGTGGCATAAAGACGGGGAAGGAAGGAGAGAAGCTGATTTCTCCTGGGAGAAATGCTCCGTGTTTCCACCTCCAGATGTTTACAGCTACCTCCTGTTACCATCCTGCCACCAAGGACATGCAGCCCCTCTTGCAGAACTGCGCTGGTCAGCCAGGCTCAGACCTCCCTTCCTGCTATTTAAGCTTTTTCTTTCAGAGTTGCCTGAGGCAGGTACTCATTTTACCTCCCCCTTTCTACAGCTCAGTGCCTTGCCAGACTGCTGCAACAGTGGCAGAATAGATGCTTACCTTGCTTTCTGTGTCATAAATTTATGGCTTAGAAGACGTGCAGCTTATTTTTTAAGCACATGATTTCCCCCCACCAATATACTTGTCTTAATATGCCTTTAATCTTGTTAGTAGGCAAGTACTTGGAAGCAAACTGCAAAAAGTCCATTAAGTGTCATGAACACTCACAGGATAGGTACAATTTTAATTTAACTAATGTTCTTTAATAACATGGCATCTGACAGGCAAAACTATTTCCATTCAAAAAAGAAAATGCATGGGAGATTACAGTGACTGTTAATTTTGTGAATAGCTAACATTAAGCAAATTATATTATTAAAAATTACGTTATTCCATACAACATCCAGTTGACAAAACAATATTTCTCAGCACTAATAGCATTTTTACATTTATATCTATAAAGCTATTATTATGCATCTATTGCAATACAGTGATCCTAGTGATTGATCTCATAACCAAGCAGGGAAACACTTCCACCCAACTAGGAAAAAAGGAAAACCAAAAAGAATGGACCTGTCCCAATGAACTGCAAAGAAAGCAATAAAAGCTTATGCTTCATTTTTCTGAAGTTATTGGTGTTCTTTAAATAAGCTCTCAGTTGGCACATATACAACAAAATGGAAAAAGAGGGCTGGCCATCTCTCAGTGCCAAGTCAGAGCAGTGACTGAAATCTGCATAATCACGAGTAGCTATTTTCACAGATTTTCCTCCTGTGCTCCTGGGTCACAAGGATGAGCGATGGTCACAGCTGTTGTCACTTTTAGAGAGAGTTAAGCCCTGAATTGCCTTCCTACTCACTAAACTTGCCACAGTGGATTTGGAAGCATGGTGGCTCTTGAGCACCTCAAAGTACCTCTTAAGTACCAACAACTGCACGTATCTCTGGCTGGATTGTGTGCGGATTTTTACCATACAGAGATACAAAAATCCCCTCATAATATATATTCAATTGACAATTAAACCACTCAAAAATCAATTGTGGTTGGACTTCTTCAAGTGAATATCCAGGTGGACAGTGACAAGTAAAACAGTTAAGCTGTTTTACTCGTTCTTAGTGATAACAACTGCCACTGTAAAAGAAGTGTCACAGGAGAGTTTATACAAGGTTTTGCAGACAGGCTATGAACTTCCTAGAATACACACTATTAGGATTTAGCTCTGATAGTTCAGAAGTTTTAGGTATTACTTTTTTCTTTTTTTTTTTTTTACTTTCCTTGGAGTATTTTCACTCCCTCAGCTTAGTGAACTTTATCCTTCCTGCTTCTGTTGTTATTATTGAAAAATGCACAGAATATATTGCTTGAGTGAGTTTTTAGAGTGTCTGTCAGAGCTGTTTATCAAATACAGGGCAGACATGCTTCTGCTTCGTTCTGGAAAAAAAGTTAATCAGCAATTGCAAAAAATCAATCTGTGTGGACTAAGCCCACTAGATAACAAAGTTCAACCATCTACCCTACTCTACAAAGTTCTCCCCTACACCATATCCCCCAACACCACATCTAAACGACTTCTTAAATATATTCAGGGATGGTGACTCAACCACCTCCCTGGGCAGCCTGTTCCAGTGCCTGATTACTCTTTCTGTGAAAAACTCTTTCCTAATGTTCAGTTTGAACCTATCCTGTTGGAGCTTGAAGCCATTCCCTCTTGTTCTATCATTAATTACCTGTGAGAAGAGACCAGCACCAACCTCTCTACAGTGTCCTTTCCAGTAGCTGTAGAGAGTGATGAGGTCTCCCCTCAGCCTCCTCTTCCTCAAACTAAACAGTCCCAACTCCCTCAGCTGCTCCTCATACGATTTGTTTTCCAGCCCCCTCACCAGCTTCGTTGCCCTCCTCTGCACTGGCTGCAGCACCTCGATATCTCTCTTGTATTGAGGTGTCCAAAACTGGACACAATACTCCCGGTGTGGCCTCATCAGCACTGAGTACAGGGGGACAATCACCTCCCTACTTCATACAAAAGGAAAAGAAAGTGAATTAATCTAAGACAGTTTTAGCTGGAGCTCTAGGCATCCCTGTTAAACTGCTTGATTTTGGCTGGATGTGAGAGCACTCCTTTTCACTAACCATTTCCTCAAATAATCTCATCTGGTTTACCTCACTTCTGGAGTGAGGCATGACCTGAAATTTGGGAGTTGTCATATTTTGTTTCAAATAATTGGATAATGTCAACTAAACTCTGGTTATCTTTTAAATCCGACCCTCAGGTCCTTTTATTGAACTTTGGAATGTAAAGAGACCTTGGCATATATTTCAGATACAATAAGCAATGAATACAGTTTTGGATCATCCTGAAATTTTCTCCTAATCAGGTTTTTCCCCAAATCCTGTTACTAGAATAGGAGCTTGGAGTGTTCACTTTCAGCTATAACAGGGCTTCAGTGTCCATACAAGCATGGCAAGAGAGCAGACCTCATTTGTGTCATTTCCGTGCTCTTCTCTCCTTATCCGGGAGTATCATAAACACATAGGACTTGAAGGATCATTAAAGACCATTTAGTCTAACTTCCAGCACCGAGACAGAATAAAATATACACAAATAGATGTAGGTAAGGTAATAATGTAAATCTGCCATTAAGGCCAATTTCTTTTAAATTCCAGGTGAATGTATAGTTAGTTGACGAAAATAGTTCTTGATTCAAATTAACTTCTTAGAGCCAATTCTGCAAACATGCTTGTGCACTAGTCATTAAACAAAGGCTTAATTCCCCCTGACTCATTTGAGTTGCCTGCAAAAAAAAGTATCATCTGAATATATGCAAAACACTGACTGAAAGCTCAAAAAATATCCTAATCATGAAGGCACTTGTTACTTTGTGCTGTGGTTTGTTAAAGGGAAGGTTAATGGAAATTGGTGATATTGGAAAATTATCTTTTCTTTACTTTGAGTGTGAAATAATTAGAAAATTAATATGAAAATTATGCAGAAAAATTTCTAAATTATAAAATAATTATAATCCCATTAACTTTTACATTAAAATATCGCCATCTTTAAAAAGTCACTGATGATAACCTGCTTACTGTAAATTTAAAGAATAAATATAGAATATAGATCTGTATTCTGACCTAAATTTGTTCACTTCCTTGGGCCAACTGCATTGTGTTGACACATATCCATGTTCCTACTGTAGAAAAAGGAGATATGCCAAACTTGGCTTGCGCTGAGCTTACAGAGAAATTACAATGATTTTAAGCTTGTGCTCAGGAATCAGAAAAGACATGTCAGTTCTTAGCACAAATATTATAAACAGAATAATAACAGGCTCAAACTTCTGTTTCTAAAGACTATATACACAGTTATAATTATAGTGAACCTTAAAAACCCTATTTTTTAAATATTGTGATGTTGTACATAAATTGTTAATTTAAAGAACGTTATTATGGTTGCAGAAGTCATTTCCTCATATTCAGCTTTTAGGAAATGCCAGAAGTAAGAGTGCTCATTTCTTCAAAATGTTTTTCCACAATGCTTAGACCTTATTAAGTATATCAGCTTGACAGTGCTCATTTGATAAACAGCTACTCAACATTTCATTATTGTTGGAGGCTTAGCCCAATATCTTATTTACTACAAATGACTCAATGCCTAGTCTGAAAGAACAATCATTATTTTCCTTATGGGCTTTTTGAAGGCTGCCATCATTTATGCTAACCAGAGACCTCAGGAAAATTTGTATCCTTTGCAGGTGAGGCCCATAACAGGAATCCTGATTTCACAGCTGGGAAGCTGTGACACAGTGACGTCATGTTTGATGTGTCCACAAATACTGAGTGAAAGCTGACAGGTTCCCACTGTGCTTATGTGAGCTAAGGTACATGGAGTCCCAGCGTTCAGACAGAGATGAATTCAGACATCCTCCACAGGACAGGCAAATAGCTGACGTGAAGATAACCCTGTCCCTCCCACAGCAAAAAGTCACAGTCTTCCTCCTAATGACTGAAGTGCTGCAGAGCTCCTTTACAAATGGGACATGAGATAGTTTGGCATGTAGAAAAAGTTAGCAGGTTTGCCAAATGTCATTCTTAGGAATGATATGGGGCCTTTTGTTGTTTTTTTTTTCTCTCTCTCCTTTGTGTAATTTTCCCCTGAAGCTCAGAGGGAAGCGACTCCTGAGAACCAACAGGGCTGCAGGATGGTTGGGACAGCCACACTTCTACAGCAGTCACCAGAACCCAACACACATCCCCTGGCACAAGGTAGCTATGCTTAGGCCACCACCTCCCACTGACCATACCCTATACAGAAATAAAGCAGCAGAGTAAAAGGTAAAGACAGAGAAACTGCTGCAGTGCTCATGCCCTAGAGCTGTCACAATGGTGACATTCAAACATTAACTTCAGCACTTACATGGTATTCTTTGGGAGCATTTATATCTGGCCAAGCCAAGATATTTATTATATAGGTATTTAAATATGAGCTAGTTGCCCTAGGCTTTCTTTATAGTCAATGGAGAGAAAGAAGCTGTTCTAGGGCATGATTCATCTCCTCCTAAGGCAGGTGTCCAAAATAGGTCAGATGAATCATGCCCTAAAAGCATCCGTTTCTTTCCATTGACAGCTAAGGGTCCAACACCAATAAGTTCAAATGCAAACTGCTACTGCATAAAAGACTTCTGAAGTTTGGGGGCTGAACCCTACCCCAGTCCTACAAACAGGTTGAGGTGACACGACTCAACTTTGCCAGGTGCAACCCTGCTAGGAAAAAAGGCCGTTCTTTTTATTCATCCTCCAGCCCATTCCCAAAGGTGCACCTTTATCTTTTTCCCTTCACAGGGAGGGCTGTTTCCCTATTTCCAAGGCTCGTGTCACCTTGAGCTTTACAGCATGCCCTTCTAGCAGCACTCCTCTAAGTGCTCTCCCTACTTCCTTAGGCACTTCCCCTCCTCTGCAGCCTTCTCCTGAGTGCATTTATCCCTTGCAGCTGCATTTCATCATCCCATCTGCTGTCTTGCCAGTGCCTGCATTAACCATTTCTCTGCTTAAAAGAGCTTGTAAACCCTACCCTACATCACGATTTCAGATACTTTTATTAGCATTTATCCCTAGTGTGCGCACTGAAGAGCATCTATGCATGTTAGCTTATTGCATTTGAAGGAAACAGTCTGGACAAGTGATAACATAATGTAAATATTTAAGTCTTCTGGCTCTCTTGAAATAAGACCAAATTTTTGGTATTCGCCTCAAAAAGTATTCTGCAGTATTCAAGCACTCCACGCTGTAATACTAGAAATATTGCAGCAGCATAGTAATGGTGATACTATAGTTCAATCGCAATGAAAATATAACATGCAAGTATACAGAAGCAAGTTCCATGGATGAAAAAAACGCATCTCTTTCCCTTCCAAGTGGAACTACAGTCTATACACTTCAGGAAAAAAAATGTTAACTGTGTTTCGCAGAAGTTCGAGGTTACATGACACTGCACCAACACAAAATCGCAGCAGCACAGACAACTCCACAAAAAGGGAGACAAAGGCAGTGTCTCATGAATTCTTAATTCATTAAGGAATGAAAACACTCCTACATTTTGTAACAGAATAAATCTGTTCTGAAGAACAAGGCAATTTGGGGAAAGGAGGAGTATATAATCATTTTCCTTTTGATCTGAAGATAGACCTCTTAAGCATCACTGTATGCAGCTGAAAGAACAAGAATTGAAGGTAAAAATAAAACTATAAATATTAAAGGCTCTTTAAAAAAAAACAATCTCAGTGAAGTTTTCCCAGTTCCTAAATGGTAGCTGTTATGTGAAATGGTAAAAAGCAGATATACAGAATAACTTTTGTCTCTATAATATACAAATTTTCCTGTTTTTCTAAGCCTTATTTTCCCAATCCCAAAGTCACCAACTCAGCCAGCTGTGAGGAAAACAAAAGCATTGTGTAGTCTTAGGTTTAAACAGCACAAAACGAACACATCCTTTTGATTTTATGTATATGAAAAGTATTACTGAATGAAATGAAACTATTCATTTACATTCAGCTAGGTGTATGCTTGTAGGATTACAACCCATTTCATGATGAAGTGTATTTTAAAACCTGCAACTCTGTTGAATTTTTCATCTCTAACAATTTTTCTTTCTTATGCGGTTCACAGAGGATATGCAAGTACGAGTATAAGGGAGCAAAAATGATCATCGTCTGGATTCAGCATTCTTTTCTCCTCCCGAAGTGGGAGAAGAAAGTGTCAGATACATGAATAGAAGGATAATTTCAATAGAGCAAGAATGCTTGAGGGTGACTCCATGGAGAAACTACTCTTTTTAACTTAATTATTTCTATATACTTTTAGTGCTCATCACCAAGAAGCTTTAATGAAAAAATCATGCCAAAACCAAACATATGGTTTGGTTAAAAACACATCATTGGCACACTGAGGCTGTGACCTGGCAAGCTGTGGATATGGGGGAATCGCCATACCCACCTCGAGATATGCTATGGGGAACAGCAGTGACCCGAGAAGCGGCAGCCTGTCCCTGTACCATGGCTGCGAGAGCTGAAGCTCCATCTCTTGTCCTGACTTTACCACAGTGCATTTACTCTTTGGCCTTAACAAAAAGAAATATGGAAATAATTCTAAGTTTTATGGCAGCTGTAACTTGGAAGATAGCTGATTACTTGACAGGGAGAAGAAGGGGGTGTTTACTAGATGCAGTTACTGTCTCTAACTTGTAAAAGACACTTTTCAAATTTTTTAAACTGCAATGGCTCTTTTTTTCTTGAACAAGAGTATACATTGTCTCAACAGTAAGCATATATGCTAATCTCACCAGTGATACCACTGATGTCTTCTAAATGGGTCACAGATTTAAAGGGAAGCTATAAACTTGAAAATCAGATTTTCAATGGCATCTTAGTGCTCTTTATTTTTCACTTTATTATAAAAGAGGAGATAGCAACCTAAAGCTGAGAAAAATAGAGAAAACTCTTCTAAAGGTATATATATAAAATGGTCTAAAGTATTGTCAGGCCAAAATCTCAAACTGACCTTGATAAAAATCCCTTTAAAAATTGTTCCTATCAATTATTTTTCTTTCCAATTCCTCTGTTAAACATTGTTCTACTATTATTCAAATTAAGCAGAACAGGTATGTACTAACAGATCAGACATCACTATCTGAAGTGAAAACGGTCTTCCAAGAGTTAATGTGGCATCTGTGAACCCGCTTTGTTTTATTTCCTGGAAAAGGAGACATATACATTAAACAGGTCAATGTTATTGAATTAAATCGTGCTGTTTGCCTGTATTTTCCATGACAGAATCTTTGTAATTCTAACATTAACAGAATCTGCTAAAGGTCCATGCGAACATGGAGGACACTGGAAGATGGCACTCTCTTCTGTAAGTTGCTCGGTTGTGCATGCTCAAAAACTAATCATATTGTAAGTTACCAGCTCCTGAAAGAAGTTCACAGATCTACACCCTTCATATCTGTCTTGATCCTGCTGTGATACCCGTGGATGCAAGCCTCTGCATTGTTATATCCCCATGCATTTTTATGCCACCTTCTAAGACATTGTCTTTCATCTTAATCTCCTTTGTATCCTGCTATTATTTGAGGCTCCCAAACAATTTTAACTGCTTTTGTATTGCACAAGCTGACACACACACACCCCCTCACAGGTATTGTGGCCCAGGTGTCTCCTGAGCCATGGGGAGGGACGGGAGTCCCAGGTGAGGTTGGGCAGGGCCATCAGGGCCCTTGGGTGCACTCAGGACACAAGTACAAGACAGTAAATATATTCTGGGAGAAGGATATTCTCCTTTAAAAAGCAGCCGCTTGTTACATAAATGGGGAAAAAAATCATTTCAAGAATCATAATATCTCAGATGCAGAATGGTATCAAAAAGAACTAGTTTTACATTCACTAGTCTGTGTCACTGAAATTATTACCAGTAATGGTTGCGTTGTCTTCTTCTGGCTATGCTGATAGGTTTAACAAAAGATATCAATTCTACCAGCATACCTCATTTTGCCCTTTGACCATCAGGACTAGGAAAATACTACCCTGAAAGAGTGTTGATAGTGACAATCCTCTTAAAAGCTGTTATTGTTGATACAGCTCCCACCCAGCTGTAAAATGAAAGAGAAGCAGCAGGGGCAGAGGTCTCTCTTCAGGCGGTGCAGCTCTGTCTGCCTAACTGCCCTGCACAGGCCGGGGTGTGCTGGACCAGGCTCTACAATGCCACCATATTTCACAAACATCCCAGGCACAACGTGCTTGCTGCTTTTCTGCAGGTTTCAAATAGGGCTATCCCACTCTATTTCTTTATCATCTTGGAAAACAAGAAAAATTAGCATGAAATTTACCCTACCAATTCCATATAGGTAAATTGTTGGAGCCTGGGAGTGTGCACGTCTCATATGCTGCTTTTCCCATGTTTGTTTTTCAGAACCTCGTACCTACATGCAGTTTGTTCAGTCGAAGTAGTTCCTGAATATTTATCTTATTCACGTGCATTAAGCCTTATGTCCTCTCCTTGGACATAGCACATGCACCAACTCTTCCTCTTCAAACCTCTGTCCATTTCTTCCCCATGCTTAGGGAGGAAATCAGAAAGAAAGGCTTTTAACTTTCTACACTAAACAGGTAGATATTAGGTACTGGCTTTAACTTTGATATGGCAACTAACTCTGGCACAAATAAAGCGCAACTCAATTCCATACTGACCCTCAAAGCCCGACTGTTATACATTTCTTAGCCAGTGTAACTCGGGGTCTCTTAATTTATATGGAAAAAAATAAAAGAGTTCCAACAGACATCTTATCTAAATTAAGTTTATCCATCAGGAGAAGTACCTGGTATAGCTAATGCCAAAATTCCATAAATCTGTGTCACAGTCAGCATCTTCTTTTGCAATGTGGTGGAACAGGACCGGTTTGTAGATCAGTTCAATAAGCCATAAAGAAAGAAAAGGTGCAACTTATCCAGAAGTTTTGAGGAGACAATTAATTTCTGCCAGATTTCTGAGTTTCCAGGACAACCCCATGTTTTATTAAGTGGGAAATTGAAAAAAGAATGAGCTGGGAAGATACTGCTTTGCAAGGGACTGCTTAGACAAGATTTGTTAAGGAGATTGATATTTACAACAATTAAATTTATTTATGGTTCATGCAGCCACCAGAAAAAGTAGATCAGACTGCAGTTGATTTAGGTTAGCCAAATGCATTCTTGGGAAATGAAACAAACAGTGTCTCAATATCAGCACACCAACTGACAAGTCTTTTAGCAAACTGATACTGTTAAGTGCCCTCCAATGGCCATGTGCCAATACTGTTATCCTGTCTCTAAATAGCTAGCTATCTGTTAAAGTTATCTGTCCAGAGGGAATATCAGCAACGATATTCTGAGTCTGTTTTGATTGTCTTTTTAAGTACTGTCTTGGTACTACCAGCACCTTGCCAAGGAAATCAACATATCTTTCTTCAGCCTTTTTAGCTAGTGCTTTTGGCTAATATTCTTTGCTCATAAATGTCAGGAATAAAAGCATACAATGGGTATGTATATTGCTGTGAATTAGCATCTGTCTCAGATTTCTCCCTCAGTTTCTCAAGCCTGTTTGTGCCCATGTGCAAGCTCTCACATAATCAAATTAAATAACTTTTTCTGTGTTTCATCTCCCCATTCATTTGCCTCTCTGAAGCTGTATTGAGGGCATGCAACATCCAGTGCATAAAATCACAACCAACAAGGACATAGTAAAAACATTCAATAGTTAACAATTATTTTTAATTCTCCATACTGATTATGGATGATATTGGGAATTGGGGCAGATGTTCAAGGCTTCTGGCCAACACATACCTCTTAATGCAGAAAGTCCTAGGAGCAGGGATGTTTCCTCCAGTACTGTTTCTCTTTCGCCTTCATTTAGTTTGTTCTCTTGAGCTAGCAGTACAGTTTTCTCACTCTTCCTACAGCACTACAATCTCAGATGCCTGCTCACTATCAGCAACTCCTCCACTCCTGTGACACAGCCTTCTTTATTTCTGAACAGAAAATTTATCAATATATTTGGGGGGGCTGGAGCAAAAGACAAAAATGCTGAGGCAATTGCCACAGCCTTCACATTATTGCTGATGCCAGCCTTTCACAATTCTTACACCAGGCCCCCACACGCTGCAAGGCAGAATTTAGGGTGAGTGGGAGAAGAACACCATTTGGGTGCCTTTAGTTTGCTTTCTGTTCTTTAAGCGTTTAAATGGCATTTTTGAACCGTTTCCTGACTTTTTTCTTGCAGATCCTAGAGAACTATAAATTTGTTTCTGGTATTTATCAGAATTTATCACTCGAGTAGTGGGCCTGTGTGAACATCACGAAGTTCAACAAGGCCAAGTGCAAGGTCCTGCACCTGGGCTTGGGCAATCCCCAGTATCAGTACCGGCTGGGTGATGAAGGGATTGAGAGCAGCCCTGCCGAGAACCACTTGGGGGTACTGGTGGATGAAAAGCTGGACACGAGCCAGCAATGTACACTCACAGCCCAGAAGGCCAACTCTATCCTGGGCTATATCAAAAAAAGTGTGGCCAGCAGGTCGAGGGAGGTCATTCTGCCCCTCTACTCTGCTCTGGTGAGACCCCACCTGGAGTACTGTGTCCAGCTCTGGAGTCCTCAGCACAGGAAAGACATAGACCTGTTGGAGAGCGTCCAGAGGAGGGCCACAAAAATGATCAGAGGGCTGGAACACCTCTCCTATGAGGACAGACTGAGAGAGTTGGGGTTGTCCAGCCATGAGAAGAAAAGGCTCTGGGAATATCTTATTGTTGCCCTTCAGTACTTAAAGGAGGCTTATAAGACAGATGGGGACAGAATTTTTAGTAGGGCCTATTGTGATAGGACAAGGGGTAATGGTTTTAAACTAAAATAGGGTAGATTCAGAGTAGATAGAAGGAAGAAAATTTTTATGCTGAGGGTGGTGAAACGCAGGAACATATTGTCCAGAGAGGCGGTAGATGCCCCACCCCTGGAAACATTCAAGATCAGGTTTGTCAGGACTCTGAGCAACCTTATCTAGTTGAAGATGTCCCTGCTTGTTGCAGGGGGCTTGGACCAGATGACCTTTGAAGGTCCCTTCCAACTCAAACTATTCTGTGATTCTATTATTCTATACTGCTTCAAGAACTAGAACCTTCAGAAAACTTCCTAATCAGTGATACATTCAAGACCTATGGACAATGTAGTCCTTTTCAGTCTATCTAGATAAGAGTTCCAGTGTATCCTAAATCTACAGTCTTTTTACCTGCCATTTACTGAAACAGATAATTAAACAAAAATTTCATTAAGCTTATTCTGTGTTGAAATTAATCTCTACAGAGCAAATCTTTGTTGATCATCAAACAGCATCTTGGAATCAGGGGGGTTATTTTCTGATGTTAACTATTCGCAACAATAATTCTTGTTTATCATTTAAGCAAAAATTCTTCTAACCAGCATGTTAATACACACTTGAAAAACAGTTGGAGGTAGGCTGTTGCTGAGGATTAAAAAATAGCGCTCGCTACTGTGAGCACATGTGAAAACGCGTGTACGTGCATCTTCAGTTAGAGTTGTGTGCGTTCAGCTGTTGTTATTCCAAAAATAATGGATTGGATATAAAATGGTAGGCATTTCTCTATGCTTTTCTTGTCTGGATACAAGCCAGAAAACAATTTTAAGCTTAACTGAAAGACTTGTTTAAATTGCCTTCACAGTTTTCCACACAAAAATGTTATCCCTTGTACCATTCTTTAAATATGTGTTGGGCTTAGCCAAGCTGTAAAGAAAGGGCTGTGAAATTCAAATGAAAACAAAGACAGTCCCAATTGCTCTGTGACTAGGAGGTTTAATTGCTTCTCCATTCGCTGCCTAGGTAGGGCAGTCTGCTTAACACAGGTCCTTGAGCTCTGTATAATTCCTAAAACACGTAGGAGCTGGTGTACAAAGGGCTGACCTGGAGCTGAGCAGAAATCTTGAGCTATCTACAGCATCACTCCATGCTCATTTCATGATGCAAATTACGCTTCTCTTAAGCAAGATTTTACGCCTGTGCTGAGCCTTGTCGGCTCAATCTGCCAGACTTGGGCAGCTAATTTGCACTCAAATTTTCTCATACTGCAAAGGGAGAAAGGGAAATGCCTGCAGAGGAACAGCATGTACATCTAACATAAATACACAGATTCAGGCAGAATGGCACGCTCTTTGGACACCTCTGAGGTATCTAACTCCTTCCACTTGTACTTCTACGAAAATTGTTTAGGAGATTAAATAAATTAGAGAGAATTAGGACACTAAAATTGGAGCCCGTGTTAGGTAAAGGTCCTCACCAGTCAGCTTTATTTGGCAACATTTACCTGCAACAGATTCTGACCCCTCAACCTCATATATTGCTATTAATTAAATATTTATTCACTTCTGTGATGTTAATGCATTCAGTTATGGATGCATAGTTGAGCAGAAAATTTAGACAGTGGTATTCTGGTATTCATGAGAAACCTGGCGATGAGAGTCTCATGCTAACGGATCAGTAAACCTGGGCGAAAATCAACAGACAAAAAGGAAAAGACAAGAAGAAACACATGGTTGATAGTGTATGTTTTACTATTTTTTTTTCTTATTCAACAGAGGTTAAGAGGAATAGGAGCTTTTATAAACATCAAACGCAAGAGCTACAAGGAAAAGAAAGCATATTAATAAATTAAAAGGGAGATTAAATTAGTGATGTTTCAGTAATGATTGTGATACTGAAATCCCTTTTCAAATCTGTCTTTAGAAAGATAAAGAAGTCTGAATAAATAGAAAGCAGTGAAGACGCTGTAAAATAAACTATTGAGAGAATGAAGATGAAAGAATGCACGCTACTTCGGATGAAGCCTATCATACTGTGCAGCTGGCTTGGAAAAGCCACAGGCAAGTAAGTGCTGGAAAACTGGAAGAACATGCTACTGGCTCACAAAGGGAAAAGAAGGACAGCATTTTTCAAATACATTATTCATTGTAAGTACTCACGGTCTTTTATTAGACCAAGTAAAAAGGGCAAAACAGGTACAGCAGTACCAGCAAAATCTGTCTGTGGGTATAAAAATGCAAGTAATGTCCCGTAAACATTTTATTAAAATTTTAAAAATGCCAAAACACAAGAGACTTTGCAACTGAGTGCTTAATTTTTCTTTCTACTTAGTGGAATTTTGATTTTTATCTAGTCGCTGCTAATGGAAAAGATGTCTTAAGTTCTTTAAATGAGAAGGCAGCGACTCTACTAAAAAATGTTCCTGATGGTTTAAGAAAACCCCAATTTCTTCTCCAGGCAAAATCCAGCAGAAAAGGAATACCAGGGGCAAGTCAGAATACCAGCACAAAATCCTTGACCATCTTATCTCTATTAAATTATACAGGAAGAAGCCAAAAATGGCTTTAATTTACGTTTGATAGCAACTGCAAGGACAAATGAATGATCAAAAGACACAGTCAACATTCCTTGTAAAATAAAGGGAAGAATTAGCATTAGACCCTGTCATCCACAGCCATATAAGCTTTTTTATTACTGAATGCTTCTAAATATCAGGGCAAACAAGCATTCAATTAATTATGTCCATGTTTGTATACTTCCTAGCATATTTCCGTGCAAACGCATAGAATAATGTTCTCATACTTCTGCAGCAGGGAAAAAAATCCCACTAGTGAGGTTAGAATGGACCCACACGCTGTAAGCTGCTTATAACTTTGCTCCAGTATAGCTTATGTTCATATAATATAGGTATCATACCTATATCATAATATAGGTAGTCATGGAGATTAATTTTGACATGTCATTAAGGGGCTATTTTGAGCAGTGGAGAAGTCCAGGTCAAAGTCAGAATTTCAGAGAAGGGGATGACGCATAGATGACTTCATTTTAATTTTGAAATTTTCAGAAGACATGTGTTTCTACTTCCAGCATGAATTTGGTCTTTTTTATGTAGAGCCAGTATTACAAGCCAGTACTATAGCTGGGGAAAAACAGAACTTCAAAATGAAAACTAGTTTTAGCTTGAGGCTGCAGTTTGTAAATGTAACTCTAGCTAAATATAGCGTTTCCTTTTTTTTTATAAAAACAAACATGAAACCTGTGCATCTCTATCAAAGTATCAAAGTTGGGCCATTATTTTTTTTATTTGATAGCAAATGATGCTGGTGCCCAGGTAAAAGAAATTAATACTTCACTGTTGAGTAAAAATATTTTTAATGGAGCTGAGAAGGAGGGGGACACATAATAGTTGAGAAAAAGGAGACTGAAAGGTTGTAGATTGGAAGAGTGTAAAAGGTAGCTGTTGAAAAGCATAGGAAGTGCTAAAAACAGAGAAAAATGAGGAGATTTTACAATTGAGACAATAACTTTTTGTCATCAGTTGGAACACATGCATTTCTTTTTTTAATGAAAATTCAATTGGATTAAGCTTTGGGCTCCAGTTAAATTAACCAAAATTCTTAGATAATGAAGTTTATATTATGTGGATTACCTGCATATTTCTAAAATTATGTAGGTTTTAGACACGTCTAATATTTTTTGGAGAAAATAAAAATCCAAAGAAATAGTATTTTCTTAATCTAAAGAAATTTTATTAATAATTAATTAATATTAATAATAAAGAAATTAATTAAAATATGCTGAATGAAAATTGGTTAGTGATTTCTGTGTATAAAAAACTCACCTGAAACCTAATGTTCCTTAAGGTTTTTTTTAAAACTCAGATACCGCTGTCATCAACAAGACCTTGTAAAACTACTCCTCACATTGACAGATGCAGTTTTTTAATAGTGTGACATTCAAAATACTGCAGTAAATGATGCAGAAAATACAAGATTGCAAGGTGTAGAGATAGCCATTAATAATAGGTACGACAGCAAGAATACTATTTTTGGAGCACACCACTATGGAAATTTGCTTTTTTTTTTTTTTTTTTGCCCGGACTTTAGCATTTAGAACAATTTTTTTTTTTTTTTTTTTCTGGATTCAGTTATCTCATCTAAGACATTCAGCATCACTTCGAGCACCATGAGGAATCCAGCCTAACCTTAGCTACCACTTCATAAGGCAGAGATTTTCCTAAAAAGTCTTGTGTTATATTTGCCAGCAGTATCTTCAATGGCTCTTCACACCTATATTTTGTCAATAGAGTTCTGCCTGAAGTATTTACTTTTCAGAATGAAAGATTGAAATTAACCTACAGACATTTATGATCCATACTAATAGCACATACTTCAAGCCTGAGAAAATACTGCATATTTAGATGTCTGAAAATAAATTTATTACATAATTCAGAGTAAAACTAATTTCCTAGTTTTTGGGGGGTTTTGACAAAGGCTCCTATTCTGCATGAATCCCACAGAGAAGGATTTTTTGCAGAATTGGAGCCTGATAGTTTATCCTTCTGTTTCTCCTTTTCAGTGTGATTGTGACTACAGCCCAAATTTGTCCAAGATGATATATAGCCAGACTTCAGGAATATCTATCATGCTATACAATAATGGACTAATTTATTATTATATAAATATATACAATTATTGTTTATTGTATATTAATATATTAGATATTAATATAAGAATATATATTATAATAATAATAAAGAGGTTGAAACCTTCTTGAAAAGTTTTCTTTTAAAAATCAGTTAATTACTTCACATTTTGACCTCCTAAAGTTTACATTGTAACTGCAATCCATTGTCATCAGTATGTTCAGCTAGTTTGCACCAGCTAGTTTGCAAGCAAAATAATTAAAAGCAAAGGGTGATGCTAAGAAAGTGGGAAGAAATTAAATTAAACTATTCACAGAAATCTTAGCACCATCTGCTAAGGTACATAAAGTTTCAAAAGACAAAACAGTATAAACTGGCCAAGAGTTAATCACGAAACACAAATCTCAGAACTATGCTGTATTTTGTTAAATGCACTAGAAAGCAAGTATAGGACCTAAGTATTAACCAGGTGAAAAATAACATGTTTTGACACATTAAATACTATAGATGCAACATTTTTCAAATACTTTTGGAAGTCTAAGCAGCTTGTTTAGAAGGAGAAGATCCAACAACCCTACCCCTACCTCCAGCAATCAGTGTTTACTCAAAAAGGTGCCAGTGCATGAACCAACATGTGTTTCTTGCCCGATTTCACTGAAGGAGGACTTCACTAGAAAGAAGAAAAGGAAGTCCAGACAGAATGCAGTTACACACGAGTCGTCAACAAGCCGTATTCTGGTTTGCACCAGTTTTCATGGGAAGAATTTGAAGATTTGGACAAAACTATTGACCACCAAGTAAGGTCCCCTTACTCAGCAGTGAGAGCATATTTTGGCAATGTAAAAAAGCGAGAGAGAAGACTACTCAAGTCACATAGACTAAAAAGTGGTCTTGAAGAAATTCCAGCAAATGTACTTACTGCTGAGTATGCTTTATGGTGTTGAGCAACTGCATACTCTACGGGAAACATGTGCTTAGTATATTTTATGGAGGATAGACAAAAGGCCTGGTTGGAGCTGAGTCATGGGCATGCCTCCTAACACCTAGGGCCATAGAAAAGATCTTCTAAAGTGGTCTTGAAGAAATTCCAGCAAATGTTCTTACTGCTGGGTATGCTTTATGGTGTTGAGCAACTGCATTCTCTACGGGAAACGTCTGCTTAGAGGATAGACAAAAGGTCTGGTTGGAGCCGAGTCATGGGCATGCCCCCTAACACCTAGGGCCATAGAACAGATCTTCCGCACGAGAATAAAGCCACTACAGAAAATACTATTTATCTGGAAACCAGCATGTTTAAAGCTAGGCATGACAGTGATCCTGTGCACTGTCCCGCTTCTTACCAGTCAGACCAATACTAAGTACTATTTGAATTTGAAAACAGTGAGGCAAGCAGAGAAAATCATTGTATGCTTATGCACTTCCTCCCATGAGAATAACCAAAACTAATTATTCAAAGCTTAGACCTGTCCCCCAATGTCAAGAAGAGATAATTCTCCTGCTGTGCTGGACAGAAGTACAACACGCAGAAGAAATGTGATGAAGTGTATGCAAACCTGGTGGAAGAAGGATATTCTGCAAGGGCACATATTAACTTTCTCTCTCCAAGTCCAGCACTTTTCCACTTTTCTGCTCTTCAGAATAGAGGGTAAATACTCCTGGTACTGTGATTACTTAAGCACTATCATTTTCATATAACTGTATTGTTATTATGCATAACTGTAATAAGAAAACTTTGACAGAATGCCTGCATGAAGCACTTGAATCAGCTTACAAATGTTACAGTGTCACAGAAAAATCACATGGCCTACCTCAAATTAAGAACACTGAAATCTATATCAAGCCTTAACTCTCTCCCTATCAGCTATCTAATAATCACTAAACACCCCAATTACACAAAATGTAAAGTCCATAACTTATATTTATTATGTTTAGATCTCTTCCATCACCAATAGAATTGCCTTCAAACTTGTCCCAGGTATGTGTCCAGCTAGGTATCACTTTGCTGTCGAGCTCACAGGAAGGTTTGTGTACTTCTTTTTTGTGAAGTACTTCAGTGAAAGAAAGTGCTGCTGCATTTCTTAAATTTCTCTATGGATTATGCAGTAGACTGTACTGCACTGTGTGATCCTGAATTTTCAAGGGTAAAGAGAGAAGGATTAGGCAGGGCAGTTATTTGGAAGGAAGTGTGGCAATCAGTATCTGTTCTACAGTGCAAACAGGCAGAAACAGCTGTGTGGCATCGCCAGGTATCCAGCAACTTGCTGCAATTGCAGACTGCAGTATCAAACAGGAGGGCAACTGGCATCCCTTCTAGTGAACACCTGCAGTATAACAGAGGAGTTGTGCTAATGGAAACCTCTAAAAACTCACTGTGACATCTATCCAGTCATAACATAAGTTATAAAAGCCTATAATAGTTAGGAAGTCATTTCAGTTTTCTATAAACTTATTACTTGCAAAGCCAGGAGCCTTTAGTGAGAAAATTGGAATAAAGGTAAGGAGGAAGTTAGGTCAGAAGTTTTATTTGGGGACAGACTTTTTAGTAGGAACTGTTGTGGTTGAACAAGAGGGAACGGTTTTAAACTCAAAGAGGGTTAACTCAGACTAGATAGAAGGAAGAAATTTTTTACAACGAGGGTGCTGAAACACTGGAACATGTTGCCCAGAGAGGCAGTAGATGCCCCTGGAAACATTCAAGGCCAGGTTGGACGGGGCTGTGAGCAACCTGATCCAGTTGAAGATATCCCTGCTCATGGCAGGGGAGGTTGGACTAGACGACCTTTAAAAGTCCCTTCCTACTCAAATCTCTCTATGATTCTATGACTCTATGGTTCTGATTAATTCCAGGTACAGTTAATTAGTTCTTACTTTTTCCTCAAAGACCCTATTCCAGGGTCCTTAACAAAGAGCTTCCCATTCCAAGATTTTGAGAAAAAGAGGGTCAGTTAAAAAGAAATTCCTAACTGACCTCCAAATCTGGCCAATGGATCCAAATTTGCCTCACAAAGTTGAACACTGAGCTCTGCTCCAAATGCTTGCTCTGCAAATCTCAACTATCAGAAATGACCCATGTCTATTAAAAAATGTTTTTGGTACAGAAATAGTAGCCATTTTAGACATTCTTCTGGGCAAGGCCTCATACACTTGTAACAACTGATCTGTAATAGCACAGCCATAGCAATTTCTCCAGACTAAGCAGAATAAATTCTTTAACCCAACGATCAGCACAAATTCATCAGCTTTTTTGACCAATCTAGCTGTGAAGCCACAAAAGCCTCCCAGGATCTAAAATATTCAGCATTGCCTCATCTAGCTGAGACAGAAGCTTTTAGGAAGAAAACTGGCACATCCAAGGCTTCACTGAGATGTAAACCTTCCAAGGTTAAAATTAAGGATGAAGGCTAAAGTTAGTTGATGCAACGGCAGTGACAAAAGCTGTTGTGCTAGATTAGGTGATATTGTCTCACGGGTTCGGAAAAAGGCTACATCAGGCTTATAAACCCTATAGGAAATTAGGAATTTATGAGTCCTCTGCTCTTACCATAACACGCTGGGGTGCAGATGTGCTCTCTGCCTCTATGTGAGGAGTGGGAATCGCTGCCAAACACATTCAGAAACAAGGAAAAGACAGTCCGCAGGATACAAATTGCTACTGTTATTCCATGTCAGACTGGAAGGAGTTTTCATTCGAATTATGGGTGGCCAGAAATAACGTAAAGAGGCTCGCTTCTATTTGTGGTCACCCCAGGAAAGGGCTGGCTGCTTCAGCACACAGATTTCAGCACTTCTTGCGCTCTGGTGGCAGAGCAGAGCTCACAGCAGTACGAGATCTATTGCCCAGGATGCTGCATGAAGTGATTTGGCATGTAAGAGCCAGGTGCCTTCCTGAGGCATTAGCAGATATGTGTGACAGGTAGAGATGAGGTAGGCTTCACAACAAATTTCCCCCTGCTGCCATAGTTGCCCATCTTGTGCTGATGTGAAGAAAATATTCCCGGCCTTGATCCAACCACTCTTTTGCACCGAGTGGGTCAATAAGGGTGGTGAGAAGGCCTGCTCCCTGAATCAGCAGGAAACATAAAAAGTATATAATATCTGTGCTTGCTCTGGAGAAGGCAAGTCCAGCATTTGATGCTGTGCTTTGCCACAAGACCTACTTCCAGTCATGCAAGGGCTGGAGGGATGAGCATGCCGCTGCCTCTTCCCCCTCGGGGGACCACCCGTGACGGGGCGAGCTGAGTCCCCTGGTGATATTCTGCAAGGGCACTTTGTTCTCTGCCAGATGAAGAGCCACAGGTCATCTGCGAAAGTCCCAGGGCAATCCTATGAGTCATCCTGTGTTTAATACTCACACCTCCCGCACGCCCTTCTGGGGAGGACAGCCTTGAATGCAAGCCCACAGAGCCACCTCTTCGTCGCGAGGAGAACAAAAAAAAGTGCAGAATCTCTTACGTAAAGGGCTAGAGATGAGCGGTGGAGGAGGGAGAGAGGTGTCTTCCCATAATATGCTGTCTCGGGGAGTCTGCCAGCAGACAAAGCAAGTGCTCTGGAAGCCGTTCAGCTTCCTGTGTTGTTGAATAGGACTGCACCTACTGTGCTCCTACTGTCTCTCTTTAGACTTGAGAATTATTGGGTATAAAACGATGAAATTTTGCCCAAATGTGCTCTGCTCCACAGATCTGCAGAAGGAAGTGAACCTTTGTCCACTGTTCTGAGAAAAAGCAGATCAAATAATCTAGCTAAATGAGTTAACAGACTCCATCACACCTTCAAAAGATGCACAACAGCACTGAAAGCCACTACTTTGGGAGGGTTTTACCCTTTGCTTGTCCTCCACAACAAGGCCCAGATCCTCCAGGGCAGACAAACTCCCAGCTGCCATTGAAGCCAGCGCAGGGCCTCTGCTCACAGGCAGCCCTTTTGGGGTGCAGGCTGTGTCTCAGCATCAAACAGAACAGTCAGCTGATCCCTGATTATTATTAAGTTCTTCTGTTCGTCACACAGCACTGCTGTTGAGTAGCCAATTTCCCTTTAAGAAATGGATGGGGTCAACTGATGAAGAAAGTACCCTACAGATCCTCCAGTCATAGAGTAACTACTGAGAGTAAAGTAGACTTCTCCTGAAAGAACCATGCTATACAACTGTTTACAGAAAAAAAAGAACAACACAAATAAACCTGAAACGCTAAATTATTTTCAGTGTTTCAGAGCAGTTGTCTCAAATAGCCACAGCTAGTTTATTGGACCTCTTAAAAGTCCTTGAGAGGATTTCAGAATTATACAGTGGCTTTTATTACCTGTAGGTTTAGTAACCAGCATGACAAGAGCCAGACACCTCCCAAAATTGAAGGGGCACTCATGGTGCATCTCCCCTACAGTCTTAATCTGTTGGCAGGATAATCACTGTCAAAACACGATGAATCTTCTTTAAGGAACTGTAGTAAATTAAATTAAGGATGAAAACCGAAGAAGTTCACTATTGGATTTTTTTTTTTCTAATTACCTTGGATTTATTGTTCTTTCACTGAAAACAGTAGGATAGTGAGTCTTTCTAAGTTTTAAAATATCTCACCAACTATTTGCTTACACTCTTCAGGCCTGGGTTCTATTACATGGCACAAACATTTAATGACACAAATATTGCTTGTCATGAAGAATTATTTCCAGAAGAAAAGCTACTATGAGAATCCATCTAACAATATGAGTAATGTGAGACACAGTGACAGCGTTCCTTTGAGGCTTTTTTCTGTATTATTGGCTTTCCTGACTGGCTTTTAACAGCATGATGAACCACTTACTGATTATGAGTGATCTCATCAGCACTAACAACGTCCTCGAGACTCAGCACTATGTCTCCTTTGAAACACTTCTATCAATAGCCAAGTATCACACGGTAATTATCAAAGGCATCAGAGGTAATTCAAACTATTTGGTAGCTTATTACAAGTACTTTTGATATACTGCATCTTTTCCTGAGTGCAGATGACCCAGATGTGTTCTAAACAGCTTCAAATTTAACACCTCTGACCTACGCAAGGCTTGATCGTAATGCAAAGTAGGATATCTCTTGCTTTTGTGTAGCTTATATATTCCTAGAGAGAACTTAACCCATCACCAACAACAGCTGAAGTTAATGCGGTAAACACCTTTTCTTTACGTTTCTATATAAGGAGCTTACTTGCAAGCCACATTATTTGAATGTTGGGTTGATATTCCAACTGGGTTATTTCAGTTTCTCTGAGGGGTGACTGTGCACTTGAGAAAAGGATAGTAGTGTTCTCTGACCATAGGCAGATGACTTTCACAGTAGCCCACCAACATGTTATAGTCATGACTACTGTTAGGACTCAGGCTCACTCTCTACAATAGACTTAGATTTTGATCATTAATTGTTAATTTATGAAAAAATGTGATAGGCAACTTTCTAGTTGTAGCTGCATGGAAACCAATGCAGTACCAATAAGATATTGGATAAATTATGTACAACTTTGGACAACACTAAACAGGCTGAATTTTAAACATTAACTGCAAGGAGAAATTTCCAAATATCGTTACTATTCCTACTAAACTACCAATTCTCCCAAAAGACTTAAAATACATACTGCATGCTTTATTTGAAAAACAGCATCTTTCAAATTATATTTTTTATTGTTTCACAGGCCAGAAATTAACTCTACAGAATGCTCACCATCAGAAGATAAGCTGTAATGGGACCACCTTTCTCTCTTTTCCAGTGACTTCTTTGCATTCACCAAAAAATGCTTTTCTAGGCCGTATGATCATCTCTCAGCAGCAAAACATTCCTCTCCTCTAACACACTCCAGGTGCTAGTTTTCAAGAAGAGGAGATGGAGCTTAAGCCCTTATCAGCCTCCATCCCCCAAGTTCCTCACATCATCCCTTGCTCCTCCCTTCACCGCGCCAGTCCTGGCAGCTCACCCCTTCCCAGCTGCTTTGGAGGCAGTAGGGAGAAGCTGTACAAGGCACACCACGAGCACATGTGGGCACCTTCCCAGCCCCTGAAGCTTTGGCACATCACACCTTCCTCCAGCACAGGACTCACATGGGCCCAAGGTGTGACCTTGGGGATAATGGTGGGGCCCAGCCAACTCCATCATGTGACAATTATCCCTGCTCAAAGAGATTAAAAAAAAGATTAAATCTTTTCCAAAGTAGGCCCTGAACACACACTGCTTGCGATCTGCATCTTCATTGACAATGTGACACATTTGTTGCACAGTTTAAGCTGGAGAAGCTGAACCATATGCTCTGTGACTATTAGTAAACCCATAGCACTTGTCCAAAGGAAAAAAAATGCTATGTGTGTACTGACAAAATCTAACACATTTCTCCCAAGTAGCCTCATTTACACTGCTGCTCTGTGTATGGGGAAAAACACTTGATAAATAAAACACCTTTCTATGATCCCAGACCCACTTTGAACTGACGTTCCTCACCCAGCGCTGGGTGCAAGGGGGACACACAGGAAAGTTGCTGCAGGAAGGCACCACAGCAGCAAACCGCTTGGAATAATTTAATAACCTCCAGCCCAACACATGCCTTTTCTCACACACAGATACATCTATTTCAGTGTCCTCAGATCGATGCTTTCGCGTTTACAGACTGAGGAGCCTCTGCACTGTCATCAGGCACTGCTTTAAGCAGCAGAGACATTTAAAGCAGGGACAAACATTGCAGAACAGCTATTCTGCACCATCCTGTTACCATTATTTGTTTTCTCAATATGCTTCCCAAGGGATAGAAACACACTCCACAGTGTACAAACAGCATCACACCATTATCTTCAAAGCATGAAAAAGATACCAAAGTGAAGCACAATTCAAAGGATGACCTTTATGTGCTATTATCTGCAGTGCAGTAATTAATTTTATCTGCTATGCAGAAATAGAACGAATAGCAGTTTTGCAAAATACATGAATGAATGAATAAATAAATAAATAAATAAATGCATCGAAACCAGCAGAAGCCTCTTCCAATACATCCCCCTTTGTTCCACTTTGTGAAGCTGTGCACAGGCAGCAAAAATGAAAGACAATGGCTAGCAACCCTATATCTGTGCTTTGAAGTGGTCTCTTGTTCACTCTGAAGTGTTACAAAGAATATTTTGGCTTCCTATTCCAAGAAAACCTTCCAGCAAACAGGACTTGATTCCACCTGTCACCTAATATCAGAGAGAAAAACAACTCAAGACCAGGCAGGATGGGGCTTTGCCCAACCTGGTCTAGTGGGAGGTGTCCCTGCCCATGGCAGGGGGGTTGGAACTCAATGATCTTTAAGGTCCCTTCCAACTCTAACCATTCTACGATTCTATGATTCCATCATATACTTTCAGAAAGTATAAAACTTGCTGGCCCAGGGCAGACCCTGCTGTATTGCTTGGGTACGGGTGGGTTTGGTCTTCCTGTGGGTGACAGGGTTGGGCTGTAATGGAACAAACTGGGAAGTCAGGGGAAGAAACTTCTGCACACCTATTGTATGGTTTCAAGCAAACACAGCTGAGGCAGATCAAACAACTGATTAAGCTGTAAAGTTTCTAACAAGGCAAACCACATTACTATGTGCCACACAGCCTATTCATTCTTAAAACAGATCATCACGGGCAGATGTCCCAGAGAAACCCAAACTGGCATTCTTGCATGTATTTTTAAGAGTATGTCTGTATGCATCATCCCTAAATTTTATCAACAGACATGCTTCTGACCTTAATCCAATGGTATCACGCCTTGTATTTCTGTACACAAGTCATAGAAAGGAGTTAAGCAGAGCCAAGAGACAGACTTGGCTTTGGAAACAGCCTTTGCTCTGCCCCCTGATCAGTACTAGCTGTCAACATTTGAAAATAGTTTTAAGGTAATTTTCCATGGAATAATTACATAAACTCAGAGATTTATTTTTTTTTTTACATCAGAAATACACATACATTTTCATTTGTTAGAAATATGCAAACTCGATGTTACCTCCCCTTTCACCTTTCCAGTAAAATGAGTATCATACGGAGACTGAGCTTTCCCAAAGAAAGGGGCGGTTCACTTCAAAGCATCATTTTAACTTTTGTAATGACTTCACAACACTGACTGACGTCACTTTTCACCTTCCTTCTGCTGGTCTGTGCTTTGACAGGAGTGAGATGTCATGAAGTGTTTTGGGCATGCTCAAATCCTCTACATTTCTGAACTGCAAGAGAATTATTTTTAATCCAAAGGCTCAGCCATGCAGCGCATGTGGTGCTAACTCCACATTCTGAACTCATTGTAAAACATTGGGGATCTGGTTTTTGGGATTTTCTGCACATTAGGTCAATGGCCCCTGTTGATATCTAATTTGCACTGATCACTCAATCATGTAAAGCTGTATGTTAATTAGGCCAATAACCGAAACATATTGTAGGGAGATCTAAGCGCTGCAAAGCTGACAAAGATTACTGAAGTATCAAACAAAAGAAGAAGGAAAGAACACATTTCAATGGGATGATTAATTGTATGAACAATTTATTTTTAAATGATCGTGAATGTTTTTCTTCATCCTTAATTGAAAAAATAAATTTAATGCAAGAACAGAGAAAGCTCTTTACTCCTCCACTGCCACAAACAGTGACAACTCCTAAACCTAGAAGTGCCATAGCACATCAGTAATAGAGTAGCACAATCATCCATTACTTTATCAAAAGTCTTTCAGTAATTTGGAGCTGTTTTCCATTAAATTTCAGAATCAGGATGCTTCATTATAATTCCAGGTTTCATTAACAAAATTACAATAAATATGTAGTCTTCATACTTGTGACAAAAAGCTTGAAAATACGACATGAAGAGGGGTAGAAGGAAGTTACAAAAAAACCCTGACCTGTAAGCATATTGTCTTTACTGCAAAGTATTTCAAATTTTTGAGATTTATTTTACTTTTTTAAACCAAGTGTATAAAGATATGTTTTGGGTATCTTTTCATTCTTTATAAATCTTCAAGTATTTGAGCACTGTATAGTTTCGACTGCTTTTACTTTGCAGGTGGAAAAGCAGAGTCATAAAATTATTTGAGACCCAGGGTTCAGAAATGTTCACTAGCTTTGATTTCTTCTGCATTATATAACTCAAAAGGAGCTACTATGGACTGTATTTTGAGGTTTTGAGTATTATTGCTCTCACTGATGTTTCTGGAGATTTGTCAATACTAAAAAAAATAAAGGGGCTACCAGGATTATTTTTTTTCAGAAGAGACCCATAACTTTAGAATTGAGTCCATATGTTGTCCCAGAAAACCCTGAATTTTTGAAGTTTGCTGCCGACATGTTTCAAAGCTCATCTTTTTTGAAGGAACTTGCTGATTTTATGTGTTACACCTTCCAAATGGTGTCATGTGCAGGTGTATCTGTAGCCCAATTCACCTATTATTCTTGATGTTAAAATCTATTGAGAATTCTCACATTCTTGGGAAAATAAACATCACTTTATCCTGTAAATGATCTCAGGGATTATACTAAGAATTTTAAAGGATAAAAGACATCATTCAACTTGAGTAAAGAAAGAAAAATCTGGTCAAATTTAAATACTAGGCTTTCAAGGAGTTTACAAGTCTTAGAAGGATTACCAGGTTAAATAATGCTGTATTTGGAACATTTCTGTTATACTCTACATGGGAAAATATATCCCAACAGTGAGGTTGTGCTAACATCAAGAATCTTGCTATTAATATGCCTCATCTGTATTTTAACCCCTTTTTGTTTTGTTAGTTCAAGTTTATATTTTGCACTTTTAAATGAACCCTTTGTGTAACGCTGTCACTTCTTTTTCTACCAGCATATCACAGAATCTCAGAATCACAGAATCACAGAATGATATAGGCACAAAGATGACTGCCTAATTAAACAGTAATGCTACAAGAAGCAAATTAGCACCAAGCCTCTTCAGAAGAAAGATGCATAAAGAAATAATGAATCTGTTAATAAGACGCTTAATAAAATAAAGAAGTCAAATGAATTAGCTTACAAAAAGATGGATTTCACCCCAAATATACACTATTTCAAAGAAGGCTTATATTTGTGCAAACAACTTTTACATTATCTGGTTTTGAATTGCTATGAAGAAAATGAGGATTTCTCATTTTAAAAGAGATTATTTATTTCCATTTGCTATCAACAACATGCTCTGTATCTGATGGGTTCCATTAGTTTGGAGTCCAGTTTTATTTGTACTGAAGCAAGAAAATACTTAATGTATTTTGCTTTTAAACATCTGTTTCTATCATTGCCAGTAGATGTTTATTGCAGCATCAACCCTGAGGGAGATTTACCTATTGATTATTGGACTTTACCCAACATAATAATTTACCACTAATTCTTCTTATGATAATAGGGTCAAACTGGAGGCAAAGTATTTCTTGCCTGAAAAAACACAATGAGATGTAACAGGATCTTTTCAAGAAATGCCATATAACATGCCATAACATACACTTTTCCTGAAATATACACATGTTCTGCCTACAAATGTATTGTTCAATTTTTTAAAAGTTCAATTTATTATTTAAAATAACACTTCTCAGTTTTAGTACATTTGAATACATCTTTCTTCATTCACAGTACTCTGGATATTAAAAACTGAACTTTATTTTAATTGGGAGCTCAGGCTTAACAGAATCAATATGCAGCAGATTCTGCAATCTGTCCACGTCTCTTCAGACAACATGGTCTTTCCACTGCTGTATTTGAGGCAGGACTGAAGATCATTATTCCAGAATGACTAAGAAATTGAGAGAAGAGCAAATGGCTAAATCAAGTTAAGGTAAATTTTCTTGTTGAAATTAAAGTGTGAAGGTGGGTATTTAAGTGCTAATACACCAGAATTAAAGTCTCTCTGTGTCTTTCTGCTTTATAATGATATGTTTCTACAGAAAAGCTTTATTTATTGGAAATTTTTTTTCGGGAATGACTTGCTATCTTTTACCTTCAGTTGACTATATTACGTCACAAACTTTATCACGTATAAAGTGCTTTTTTTCTTCTAGCTTTCAAACTGCTTCATAAAAACTTCAAACATGCTGTGACAGAAAGAGAAATCAGTATTATGTCACTGACAGCATCTCTTCATCTTTGTCATCTCTAAGAGGACATTAAAATTGCTGTTTTCATACAAAGTAGAAAGCAACTTAAACCACTTGGAAAATTTTTTATATACTTTCGACTGCAGGTTGAAGAGAGTGTCAGGGGTGAGACAAAATTTCATTGCATATAAACAATTCTGAACGTTTTGGAGTTGGTTGCAAGAAGAAAATAAAAATTTGTAGTACACAGCTTTCAAATGATGGTCCATGTTCAGCTTTGCTGAACACTGCAGCACAAGTCAGTGTCTATCTCCGGATTAGATGGTGTCTGCAAATAGTGTCTATAACCAGTAGTATTATTAGCTGCAGATGAAGATAACCTGTCAAAAGTGAAATCAGTTTATACAGTATGCATTCTTATATTTTAAAATATTCCTAATACTCTTAAAAAATAACCAAGGAAACAACAGCAGATTATTTTCACTGAAGTTATGTGATAACAAATAATTATTTGTGAATAATTATGCATAACATGTAGTAAAGCAAAATATTTTCTCCAGAATCCTCCTTATCACTTATTGTATTTTCTTATTTCACAATGTTAGTAGTGCAAAAGTTTCACAAATTCTGTTCTTGAGCTATGCTAGGCTTGTGTTTGTGATCCGCTTGATTTGCATGCTGTCCTACATCTGACAGTCAATTCTAAACGATTGAGAAATTTCTTCTGCACAAACTCCAAGTAAGCCTTGTGACAATTACTGCTATCTCTGCAGATGCATGAAAACTGCTCTCCTACTCATTTTTGAAAATGTAAAGCCTCTCTTTCTGTACTTTGACTCACCAGTGTGATGCTACCACCATGGTAGCACTGAATACAAATAAGAACAGATTGACTAAAAATATATTTGTAATATCAAAATGTAGACTGAAATCATTTTAGATGTTCTTTCTTCCATCCCTCACATCCAATAGACCTAAGATTCTGAACCCTATAAAGGTGATATTCAGCTATGTAATCTGCCTACAGTTATTCTGAGATTATTTTTTAAATTTATTTCTCATTTCATAGATAATTAATCTGTTCGTAAATTTGAAGAAGAAATTTGGGCTCTCTTAGGGTTTTATTAATTTACAGCATAGATCTAATTATGCGATACCTAAATTTGTATTTACTCCAAATTAAATATTTGCTGCTCAACTTCACATGGCAAGATGATTTGGGGAAGAGAAAGAACTGCCAGCCAAAAGAAAATAAATATTAAAAAAACAGAATTTCAATTTGGAGCACAAACATTTATAGTTTCTTCAGAATTTACTCTTTTTTGTCTCTTTTTTTCTTAGGTCATTCAGTCTCCAAACTCTAGTCCCAGTTTTGGAAATGAGGGAATTGTTTAGCAGCAGTCATTAACCTCCATTCTCCTCTAACTTACATTCAGTTCTTACCCTTTGGGGTGCCCATTTCACTTACCATTTTGGCACCTTCTTTCCAGCATCCCCTTAGTGACCCAGAACAAATCAGCACCAAGCACAAATTATATTCCCATACTCCCGCACATGGCCTGCTGAGACTGAATGAAAATTTCTTGAGAGTGCTGGTGAAAGAGGAAACATCCAGATTTTGCTAGAAAGAGTTGTCGTGCCCCTTTTTTTTCACAGCCCTATCACATTTCAGAGCAAAGTACTCACAGCACCTTTTCAATAAAACATAATAGCACAGATAAGGTGGCACAGATTTACTGTCTGCACAGTCACTAGTGACCCTCTCAAGGAGTTCAGTCCCTTGCTCTCCCTCATCCTACTGGCATAACAAGTGGAAGTTTCATGTGTAAAGCCATATATGTGATCTGTTCTTCAGGTATATAATTTAACCTTGGGAAAATACAGAGAGAAGCTCTTCCTTAAAGCTCTTAGGTGATTTTCATCAGAAACATTCTTCTCGGGCTGCATTTTACCCTGAAAAGGAGGTTTAATCAACGCTTACATTGCTTCAGGTTGTTCTACAAAGGCTTGATAGATTGAGCCTTCCAATTGCTCATAGGACAAATGAATGAGAAAATCTGTACCCCTTATAAATTAGGAGAACTGTTTTTTTGTTTTATTTCTCTCAGAAAGAAATTGAAGAATGGATATCAAAAAATATTGGAGGTATGATCACCCAAAGTACCAAAACCTCTAGGCATATTTTGCTTAACACTGGACAAAAGCAAAGATGAACTGTGTTTCAGAGATGTAAAACCTTATTTGCAATGAAATACTACTAGCAAGTTTGATGAAGAGAGGGACATGGAGGAGAGTAAAGATTTTAAGGTCATGCAGTCATCTAGTTTTTCTGTCACACATCTTGATATCTTTGATCATATCAAAGATTTTATTCTCAACAATCATCTTGCTTTCTGAATATCAAACAGATCTCATTTCTGTCCTACAGCCTTTATTCCAGCACAAAACCACTCTGTATTTTTGTGGTAACTACCACCAAGATGAAGTCTTGGTGAAGACGAGGCTCTGATAGATTGAAAAACATTTTAGGACTTCCAGGCTCCACCCTAATCTATCCTTTGATCGTTATTGTATCTGAGAGGCATAAAAAAATATTACATTGACTCCTATTTTGCATCATCTTAGCTAAAGGAAGAGTGCAGCTTTTATCCTATGGTGAACATGCCCAGGCACAGTTGAGAAAAAAGTGTCTTTGTTAACAGAACTGAGACACCATCTGGGCAGCGGCTGTCCTTAAATTCATCATCCTTTACACTCATTGTTAAATATACTAGGAGAATAAATTTCTCTGCAGAAAACAAAAAAGAATAAAAAAGAAAAAGAAAGAAAAAAAAAGGTATTTAAATTAAAACTTTGAGAATAAGAAGTTATCAAAAATAGAGAGTAAGGGTTTGAATGGAATGTCAATAGATTTTATTCTTTCTTGACACTGTATGCCATGGCCTTTGAGAAATGCTAACCTACAATCCTGGGCAGGGGAGTCAGCGCTTCACGTTGCAAGGAATGCAACATGAATATAACTGCTCTCTGATTCCAGTTTTTAGACATTTATTGAGGGAGAAAAACAAAGAGTAAGGAAGAAATGGGGGTGGGAAATGTACTAGGAGGCAGAGGAGAGAAATTGTGCATGTATGCGCGTGGGAGAGCGGAATGAGTTCAAGAAGAAAAAAAATTCAGCTTTAAATCTCCTTTCTTCCTTTGCATCATCAGATATTGGTCCAGCATCCAACACAAAGACTTATTTGCTATTGGAAAGCTAATTTAAAAGCCTCATTTAAGAATGAAATTCTTTTAGCAGAAACTATGTGACACAGAAGTGAATCAGAAATTGCTTCTTCTGCAGGTAGTAGTTAGGTTCAGGAAGCTAAAAGGAGGAGATTGCGATTTGGAAAAAAAAAAACAATAACAGCAAACAAGCAAACAAGGAAAAAAAAACCAACAAAAAACACAAAACTGAGAAAATGGAAGAAAAAGGAGAGAGGAGTCTGAGAGTATAACTGAAAAATATGTAATATTTTATAAGCATATATAAAAAAACTACATAACAATATATTCAAACTACCAGAAAGAAACTGCGTGAGCCATATCATTTTTCCTGCTATGCTTTTACCATTAGGAAATATAAAGGGAGAGATAAATTGCAAAAAAATCTCTAAAATTTTATTATTGAAAGGCATCTGTATCTTATGATTGGTAATCAATATTTTATGAAATTATGAATTACTGCATCAGTGTTACCCTTCCTAAGGGCTCCAGGATAATCAAAGTGTACATAAACAGCCTAGAAACAATGCCCATGAGAGGTATGGCCATAAAAAAATTTTTTTACTTTGTTGCAGTATATTTACATTTAAAAGATACAGTTTAATTAATGATCATGACAAAAAACTGAGGAAATGAGAAAGGTGACTGCTGACTGTGGTTTAGGTGCATAAATTTTGCAATAAGCCTGATACCAAAAAAAAAAAAGTGCATTATTCTCCCTGGATAAATAAATGAAATCATTCATCATTTTTAGTCATCAGTTGTGAAAAAGATTACTTCATTCCAAAAAAATGAGGCTAAAATTGGCAGATAAAAAAATTATCTTTCATGAGAAGCAGCCTTATAAATTAGATTGCCCCTTTATGAGTAAGCAGAAAAGATTACTATGAGACTAAGCAGATCTACAGGAAAAGGCCTGGAAAAACACACCTTCACTGCAGGAAGAGTCTTAAAGGCAGCAGCTAATGACTCCTGCCTTTTTAATAGAGTTTCACGTCCTGGAATTCAAGGAACTGGTTGTGGGGCCTGTAGTACACAGAAGAAAAAGCAAGCAAGAAAAGAGCAGAGCTGGTAGCAAAAGGAAAATGTGTTCCATGGATGTTTCCAAAGATTTCAGAGAAAGAAAAGTACAAAATATTAGCCGTGCAACGAATACTGGCTCTGGGGCTCTGAAACTAAACCCTAAAACCGATTTTTAAAACCAATATCAAACTAAGAAGAGCACAGTAGCACCTTATTCCCTACCCACATGAGATTAAAAATAAAAAAAAGCTTAGACCAATGACTTCCCAGGGCTAGCAGAAAGTTTCCTCAAGAGTCTATAACCATCTAGAAAAAAAATCAAACCCCAGCAAATGGTGGGCTTGCTGGTAGCAATGTTGTACTGGAACTCATTTGTTGAGTTAAATTTTATTTTTTAAAAAAGAAGACAAGGGGAAGAGACACAGAAAAGAAAGGCAAAACACTGGATGCTTTCCATTTCTCAAAGTTAAGATCCAAATGTAACATCAAGATGATGCTAATATTATACAAGCTTGCTGCACTGCACCAAACTCACAGAACATACTGCACTACTTAAAACACTGCCACACTCTCTCTACAAGCAGGCTGACATAAAAGAGCCTCCTAAGTTATTTCTAGCATTAAGCTGTTCATCAGTCAGAGAAGGCATTCATTTCATCATCTTAAAAGGATGTAATATATTGCTCTGCTATCCATTCATTGATATGTATCCAACACTACAGTGGTATGTAAAACTAAAATCCAAAAGAATTGTGGTTTTCCCCTAGACAGAAGCTTCCTTTTATGAGCAAAAAGACAGTGTTTCTTCACCTGAATCAGTGACGCTAGGCCCTCAAGGGCTTTCTGTTATAGAGGCTCACACAGTTTTACAGCAAGACACAGGATCATTTGTACAATAAATAGGATAACTGTCACGTTACTCTGCGGGAGTAAAAGAAAATAAAGTGCTGAAATATTTATAATACACACATCAAGCTTTGTACAGTTAAAACATTGAAATCTGCTTAATTCTAGATTAGATACTTGGTAAGAGAAGTTTGGGAGAAGCCTCTTCACAGGAGAAACATGCGATGTTTACCTCCCCTACAGGTGTAAATTTTGTCAGCCACGATAAGCCTAATATTCAAATCCCAATCCAACATACTGGCAGAGGATGCAGGACACCAAACAGGTCCAGTCCCATGCCACATACACACCCCGCATTGCATCTTTGGGTTATTACAGCTTGAGTCTCCCTGTTTGCCCTTATGTTTAGATTGCTCTGGCATCCTCCATTAATATGGGACCTCCGCAGATCATCAGGCAGATTTCATGCATTAGCTGGCCAATTAACACCTCTAGAAAAGGCCCAGGGCTTTGGCTGGATTAGCATCTACTGATTGGGAGCCAATATACGTGTCTGAGCATTGGCAAACTTTCCTTCAGGGCCGTAAAACATTACAGCTGTTTCCTGGAAGTTTTAAACTAGGTCTGTGTACCCTTGTTTTAGGAGGAAGAGCATCAACCGAAGTATGCAAGACCAGCTGCATGAGCTAGTTTCAGGGCCAGAGGCTGGCTTCTGGCTCATTTTATTTACTAGTAAAGACACAACCAAGAAATTCAACCTACAAAGACACTGAGCAGTCACTTGTTATATGAAGAGAACAGGAGAGTTTGACATGTAGACATTGCCTAAGACTCTTATCAATGGCAAGGAGGCAGTCAGTTAGAAATACCAAGATGATTTCAACTGGTGATCTGTGGTCCATGCTGAAGAAAAAAGTTTTAAAAGTGCCCAAGGTCTGTGCCTGTCAGTGTTGGGGTACCTAGCCTATGCACCTTGAGTCTTCATAGGGCCATATCTTCTCATAGTATTCTGCTTAGGGTAACCCCGTAGGAAGAATTTTTTATGAAACCCTTACAGCTTCCTGTTTCCCTTACTAACAACCAAGAGTCTGTCAAGAATCCCAGACACCCTCAGGGAAGGTAATGCAGACCACGGCAGATCTGCTTGAAGCACTGATTTTTCCACAGACAACTATAAATGTCCATTTTAAGCTTTAAAACTGATGACAGATGCTGAGCCAGATCGCTCTCCCTCAGGTGCACTGGGGCAAGTGCCAGGGTCAGACAATTCTGTGCTAGAAACTGGACAAGGAGCATGACCTAATTCCAGCACATGTACGCTTCTTGTGCCAGAAGTACCTCCAGTGGTATTACTAGCTGTGTCCCATATGGCCTATTTCTGTTCTCATTTTGATACAAAACCACTGCTCATTACCAATATCCCACCATCAATCCATTGGTTTTCCTGTTTCTATGACTTCTACCAGATGCATCTCAGTCAGGAAATCTAAACCACAAATAAAATGGAATAACCTGCATCATATTTATGCAATTATTATATCTAAGCTAAATCTGTTGTTAGCGATTTTCCACAACTAAAGAAAATAAAAACCTTTCCTCCTTTGATGGTACACTAAATTTTTCTGCTTATAAATCCTTGGCATAGAGTGTACGTGGACATTGGAAGTATTCCACATGCTCTTCCATTGCAATGAACTTGCACTGACAGAAGCCCTTCGAGCAGTTAGGGAAAGGAACTATACAGAAGATCTGAACATACTGTACAACAGTGAAAAAGAATAGAGTGGATGACAAACCATAGAAAGGTAAGAAATTAAAGTAAGCAGGAAGGAAAAACAGGTGAAGAAAATGAGAACACCATGCTGTAGCTGCACTGAGGAATCTGCAAGCCTTAAATACTTGTCACTCACTTAGGAAAGGAGAGGAGAGGAGAAATAAGTCAAAAATATATTATGTATCTACAGGCAGGGTATTTTTATATTTAAAACCATCTGTCTTACAAAAGTTCAGGTCGCATCATTCAGTTAGATAATTATAAGCCCTTCCAAAGACCCAGTTTTAGTAGAAAATGCTAACTTGATATGAGTTCCTGGCCTGAAATAGCTGTAGGCTTTGCTAAGGCATGACAGAGGGAAAACGAATGTGGTCAAAAATCCTTCCGGTTTCAAAAATTCCTGCTCCCTAAGGGAAGTTACAGTTGCATTTGTAAGGCTGCACCCCAATAGCCCCAGGATCCGTGATTCAGAGTGCCATGGGCAAGACAGAGTGAACAACATCGCACAGTGAATTTGGATACTGGGTTTTATTTGACAACCAGTGAGACAGGACGACAAGAATTTTACTCTACTTCATTATGAAGCACCTACATTTTCACTGCCCCCAGTGCTGTACTTACTAGATCTTGCCATCCCTTTCCAGCAGGGAGGTCACTGCTGCCTAAGGACAGTGGGGCAGAAAGTCAGGTCAGATCCTGCCATGTCGCTGCTTACCATGACCCGTCTTGGTCATTACTTGCCAAGGTCCATTTGGGTCTTTGGTGAGACCTTTATTCTCCAGGGTCACTTCCAGGATCTTTCTTCTAACTAAGATCTTCATCTTCATCTTTCCAAGTTCCCTTCTTTTTTCAGATACATTTTCCCCTTTTAAGAAAATCTTCCAATTGACATCATTTTTCTTTCCAGCACCACATACATGAATGTATGAAGTGAGAAAGCAGAGAAGCTTCCCTCCTCCTTACTGAGCCATGGTACTGGGCACTCTTCTGGGAGGTGGAAGATTTGGCTAATGAGGGAACTGATCCAACATTTGCTACTTGCTGCCTGAGCACTTCACCTGGCAAGCATCACTGCAAAGTGCTTTCCTCCCATCTCCTACACCCTCCCACTTCCACCAGCTGCCTTTTTCTTTCTGGACCTCTTGGCATGGTCCCTAACCTTCCCCACTCACTCTCATGTTGTCTGTCCTATACCAGATTGCTTCAGTTTCCTCCTCCTTCCCTTCCCTCTGACCAGTTTCAGAGTGTAAGTTAGTACTATGAACTGAGCTTGACAGTTTATGCTCATTTATGCACAATACCCTCCCCATATCTCATTCTGGTATCCTCCAACTACCAACAAGTCGAGGCTTTGGCCCCAGAGGCATCAAGAAATAGGCTTTTGTCTCAGGCATCTCCAACTCTGCTTTGTATAGCAGCAGCAGGCACTAACACATTGTGCTCAGTGTGTTCAGCCTATGCTAGCAGTGCACCAGGGGGTTAAGGAGAAGAAGCTCATCTTTGGATCCAAATGGGGCTTAAGTATGAGCTATTTGACCGTATCAAGAATGAAAGAGCTTATATATTCACAGAAGCCAGATTCCAGGTGCCCGAGAAATTTTACAGTCAAAGAAAGCAGTGCTCACGCTGTTCTTCTAGGGTTAGGGAGCAGATGAACAGCAGTTTCCACTTCACAACTTTGTGTACTGGCTTCTGAATTCTGCTTGAGACACCTTTAGATTTTTACATCCTCCTTTTGGGTCTGGCCTGTTTCAGTCAGATTCCTCAAATGTGCTTGGTACTATCATTAAAAAGCCGCAAAGCCAATGATTGATGTGATCAAACAAGGCATCCATATGACTTGCCAGATATAATACTGTTATACACTCCTCACTTTAACACAGATGCCAGAACAAGTCTGGCTTTCTCATTTGCAAAACCATGGGAGAGACGTGTAGCAGACACTCAGTTTACAGAGGCTAAGCCAGTAATAGGAGGTTGCTACCTATCATGATACAGTGACACATAGTGCCATCAGGAAAGATAAAAGAAGTAGTCAAGATTCAAAAGCATCATGAAAAAAAGGGCTTTCTCTTTAGAAATAAAGGCTAGAAAGAAATTCTTACAGAATCTCATATATCTTTTTCTTTTAAAAGATTCTGGTAGAATAATGTTGCAATATCCACTGCCACCCTTTCCAGAAGCAATAGGCTCAGAGAAAAATCAATTCATACTCAGTCCTTTCCAAAGCAAGGCAACCCTGATAGACTACCAAGAACCTGTCAGATCTTCTCACGGATGTCAGTCGTTTTAACGTTGTCCTAACTGTAAAATGGGTGGGCAGGTCAGTGAGTGCAATCAATCTTCTCAGAGAACAATAAGCACTAATTGGATACTTATACTTGATTGTGCAGCTCAAAGTCTGTCCAAATGGGTCCTGCCTCAAAATGCTCTGCCAAGGAGTCAAAAAATACCCCAGTCTATTTCTGATTATGAACTGGCACCATGAAATGCTCCATCAAGGTTAATGACATGATCTTCTAAGGTGCCAAGAGAAATCAAACACAAGAGTTACATTTCCTTCTACCTTCAGGGTTAAGGACTAGAATTTTTGTTGCTTGAAATGACAGAGAGCAACACATCCCCCAGATTCCACTGTAATCATCCACTTTTGAGTCAGATATGCAAAAGAATAAAAAACAATGCCACATACATATTACAAAGGCTCAGTGCATACCTTCTATACATAGTTCAGACACCTTATGCTGCATTATCATAACTGCTTAAGACATTGCATTATTCTGGACTAAAAAAACAATGTCTTGGGAGTGCAGCATAAATAATAAGCTAGTTATTACACTGAAATTTTGTATCTATTGCTTATATTTTAAAAGAAAGGGGGGAGATCAGAAATCTCTGTCAAAGGCTTTTTGAATGGCAAATTTCCCTAAATATGAAACAGAAAATGTAATGCATATAGTTATTATTACCCTCTCTACCCATATATATAGTCATATTCTTTTTATAGCTTTATGGTATCACAACCTCTGTGTTCCACTTCAGCAAATATTGTATAAAGCGGCTATAGAGTAGATTCACTCTGGAGCTGCAGCACTTGTGAGGATTACCCACAGCTCTGCATTATACCTCCTATATTTCCAGCATCCACTGGAGACTGACACCAAAAGAAAGACGAAGAGTAACATAAACCATAAAGTAGGCAATCCCTCAGCACGAAACAGATCCTTGTAATCTGACAAGACAAAGGGCAAAGGATGGATAATGCTGTGTGTCGATATGGGAAAATATTGAATATTGAGCCTCTCTTGGGTATTAGTATTTTTATTACCACAACAGCATCAAAGTCAACATCAAGGGCTTGGGTTCCTATCTTACCACATTCAGTTCAAAGATCCCTGTTATGAAATTAAATTTCTCAAGATTTCAAAGCATCACAACAGACCAAATGATGGAAATTATAACTTGATCACATCCTCTACATAATAGCCACCTGACTTTACTCAATCTTGTAAGATATGCAACACAGCATCTGCATCAGATCTCACATTGATGCTGCAACTGTATACTATACAGATAGATAACGAAGGACAGACTAATACTGAGCAACATCTTCCTCCAGAGGAAAAATCTTGATTACTTCTGTGCCAGGAAGTCATAACAGATGACAGTTTTAACAACGACCTTTAATGCAAGTTACCTCACAGCAGGAGAAATACAATTGTTCAGCCTATAACAGCTACACAGCCAGTAACAAGTATACAACATTTGTGTAATCACTGGGCTTAAATGGCATAACACAAACCTAAGCAAACAATTTTTCTTTCCTTATAAGCGATGCCAAAGGACATCTGCTCTGCCTAAAGGTCAGGTAGAATGATGGATACAAATGACTTTCCTGTTCCTGACACAATATGTGTGAAGATGAGGTATGGGCTAATAATCAACGTTTTATGGCTTTTGAACTCCCTAAAGGAGGGAGTTTACAGAGGAGGAGTTAAACGATGGAGCAGAGGAAAGGGAAGAGAATTAATTTTAAAAAATCTCAACAGTGTTATAGTCCCATCATCTTGTTTTCTGCCATGTATATGTTGACATTCTCTTGTTTCTTCCAAAGAGACTGGGAAGTTAGTGCACTGAGTTTGCTGAAAACCGAGTTAAAATTCCAACACAGGAGACAGAGAGATTGCCGAGCCAGAATAGAGAGATCTACATGTTTGCATTATGGTTAATGAGAACCAACTCTACAAATCATGGTAACTCATTCAGCCAATAATGGCTGTTATCAGGGAGAGTTTAAGTATTTATATAGTTCACTTTTCCTGGACAGATCTGTATGATGCAGGCAGAAGCATAGCTAAATGCAGTGGCTTGCTCAGGTGCTGATAACACTGAAGTACAGTAAAAAGAATGTAGTTGGTAATAAGCTTGTGGTTGTGTAACCTACAGTGAAATCTCTGCTTCTGCACCCCCTTGTCTGACTCAGGTGAAAGCTAGTTTGAGGATATCTATAGCTGGTCTGATCATATCTTCCATCTGCAACAAAAAATAACCAAAGCCGGGTCTGTGTTATGAAAAGTAAGCAGGTAGCAAGAATCGAGTCTCTTCAACTTGCATATGTGTTTTAAAGCACTGATTAAGCATCACAACTGAAGTATCAAAATTGCTGATACAATCAAGGGAGTAGTTGCCTTTAAAAGCCCCTGAAAGAGGCCCCTTGTTACAGAAGCAAATTGAATACCTGAGTCTGACCAACTATTTTTAAAGTGCATTTGTAAAAGTTGTCTGGCAAACAATTGAAGTATATAAATGGAAATCAAGGTATTTTTAATTATAGCACAAAGGAGCAAGGTTGCATTTTCCTTCCATGCTATTCCTGACTAATTCAACAACCTCCATAACATCAACATCCTACGATCCTGAATCAGATACTCAAAGTCAGAATGCAAGGGTTGCATCACAAGGAGAAATATTTATTGCTGTACACTGATAATTGTATAGCATTCCTGCACTGTGACTTTTTTTCAGCAGACTATAAAAAAAAAAATAACAAAATAAAAGTTACAATTAAGTCTAACCATCTACAGCAAAGACATAAAGACAACAAGAAGCACACAGCAGGAAAAGTGCATTTATAGCTGCTTTTATATTTCTCAGTGCTTCTTTTTTTTCTACTTTGAGGGCAAACAGTGGAATAATTAGCATATTGTTTAAGTTAACTTCTTTTTGCAAGTTTATATTTTCATCTTCGTGCAAAAATCTGTACCCTCATGTTCTCTAAAAAATGTTTGCATGATACTGCAGCTCCAAGTAACTAATGTTTTAGCGTAAAATTGTGAGACACCCTTGATAATAAATTCAAATTTTAATTGCTAATTGTTTATTTTTCTGAAATGTGTTTGGTGAAAATAATTTGCGTATGTATGTATGTACTTGTGCAGACACAAGTGCATTCTATATGTAGAATGAAAGAAGCTTAAAATAAGTGATCCAGGCATTACTGTCCCATTTTACCTGGCACTGGATTTTACGTCAGTACACCTAACTGTAATCTGGTCTCAATAACACATCTTCTGGTGTAGGCAAGAAAATACATTATTTGAATTAGTGGGATTCATTTCAATTGGAATCAAAGCCAGTCCTACCAAAGTATGTAGTCCCTTTGCCTGTCCATCCCAAGGGTTACTCTAGTGCAGACAACCCAAGGGCTCAGTTTGGCCAAAAAATAAATAAAAAAATCCAACAAAGATAAGAGCTAAAATTGGTGATTACTTACAGCTGAAAAAGGTCACAAAACAAAGAGCAATACTTCCAGTGACAGCCTAGGTAATTTTGGAGCCTACATCTCATCCTCATACAGCATTGAAGAAGACAGGGCCAGAGAGCTACCCGCTAAGGTGCCTGAGGCAGCAGGTAGCCTCTATGTGGATTTCAGCTCTATCCAAGGACTGAAACCCCATTAATTTCAGCTAGTTCAGACCTGTCATGGGACTGGTCATCATCCTCAGTAACCAGTTACTGCACAATGGCTGAACCCCAGGAAATTCCCAGCTCTACCATAGGTTACTGATAAAACTATTTTACCAGATTTTTTTTGTGCTGTTGTAATGAAAGGCATGAATTCCACAGTCGCTCTCTTTCTATTACTGCCTGAATCCCTGTGCTGATAATTTATTAGGTTTCTCTGTTTGAAAACCTGCAGGTGGTAATAGAATCTGCAGAAATTTAAGACATGTTCACAGTTTGACGTGGTGGAGTTCATAAAATATAATTACCATGTGGCCATATGAGCACTGTATTATGAAGGTGTGGATCCCAGCCCGATTTTATGAACTCCCTGTGTACATCTTTGTTAAACTCTAGCTTATATTTTAATCGTGAGAATAGCCTGGCATATCTATCATTATTTTTACTTCCATTTCCATATGAAATCTAAAGCACTAGCAGCATCACTAACTAATGGAGATTCTTGAATCTTGAAAATCTTCTGTTTCAATTAAAATGTCATCAAAGATAGTCAGATCTGGAAAGTTAAGGCAGGCAGAATGAAAATAAAAAATAACTCGTTACCGGACAAGAAACATCAGTCCAGCTGCCAAGATCCCCCAGTGAATCAAACTAGAAAAAGAGGTTGCATTTTTTAAGACAGACACTGCTTTATCTCTAGGTGAGAGAAAGGAAGGGATTTAAACATACCAAGTAGCAAACTGGATTTTGCTTCTATATTTTCCTTGTACTAAGTGACAGCTTGGAGTTCCTGCAAAGTGGGTGCTGGGTGTCTCTGGTGTCTTAGGAAGGCAAAGGAAAGCCCCAGCCCCTGCGTGGTGCTCATCCTGGCTGACAGCGTGCTCACAGGACCCCAGCTCACACTGCTCATCACCCAGCCAAACCTACAGCCTCATTCTGAAGCATTAAGAGACCAGGAACTTACTTTTTTTTTTTTTTTTTTTTTTTCCCCTGAATTTTTTTCAAACCTTTTTTTTTTTTTTTAAAAAAGACTACTCTGGCAAGCGTGTGGAACATGAAACCCGGAAATTTTTTTTTTTTTTTTTTTTTTTTTTTGATCAAGGAGAAGACAAGGAAGAGGCCAGAATGACAGCGTACCCGTACTAAAGGAAGCTCAAGGGAAAATGTGGTTTCGTTTGCAGCGTGCCAGATGGCAGGAAGACATCCCTTCAGAACACCCTTTCTGGTAGCTAAATTAACTAGGGCTGTACTGTGACGGGATGCAATTTGACATTTACCTTCTTTTGTTATTTATGACTGTCGGTTTGGAATACAATGCCCCAAAAGTGGCCTCAGAATATCTCCTAGTTATTTATTTATTTATATTTATCTAGCTCTTCATTGAGAGATTGCTGCTAACCTTATGCAAGATGCATGAGTAATTGTCACTTCGGTATTCTTTTAAAATGAAATACATTTTATTATTCAGCATATCTGTCATCCTCATCTCCTCTCTTAGCTCTAGAAGTTCTAGCTGTAAGTACCTCTTGTAAATCATGCGCATAAACTCTGACATTCCCAGCATCTCAGAGTATGTATTTTCCATATTTCTCAGCCCATCCTCCATCATTTGGGGCACGAAACATGCAGCAGAGAACCAATTTGTCTTTTTATTGAATCAAGCCCTTAAAAACAACAAAAAAATTTGAGATATGTGAAAAGGGACCATAAAAGTTCCAGCAAAAAGCAAAGACTAAGTGATGAATAAATTCATCTCAATAAATTGTGCCTGCAAAGAGCAAGTCAAATTCAGTATTTTTGCAAAAGCAGTAGTAAATTATAATATTCAATTTATGTAGTATTTTTTCCCAATTCTCCTATGCATTTAGGGCAGATACTTGATACCGTGTCAGCGTAATATTAAGAAAAAGGAAAACACACAACTGCACAGATCATTAAGATATGGCAGCCAGCTCCAGTGCCTCAGCTCTGTCTATTTCCCTTTTTGTTCTAATCTACCTTTTGTAAAAGTGCATCCCTAGTTCTGTTGATTGAATGCACAGTTCTCATTTGGGCAGGCAGCTGGCAAGCACAATGTTAGACATGATCAAAGTGAAAAGCAACACATAGGAAAGGCTCAAGCTCCAGAAAATGAATTACCAAATCTATATAAATTGAGCATTGACATCTGTACTCAGGGACATTCTGACCCTGCCTTGGCATGTCAAGTTCACCAATGTGGATGGAATAATTTATGTCAAAGGAAAAAGGCCAGATTAGATGATCTAATAGTCATTTTGAACCTGTTCTGTAACATCCATTAAGAACACAAAAAAACTGAGTATGTTACCAAGTGAATTCACTGTTAGGAGCTATAATTTGTTCATTATCTAACAGGATTTGGCTGAAGAACTGAAGTGTGTATTTAAAGCAGTGGTTTAATTCAGTGATTGCAGAGATACTTTCCTGGAGACCGCGAAGGACACCCTTTCATACCAGCTGCACTGTTCTCTTGGAAAGCAAAGGATGACAATCCTGAAATGTATTTGACCCCTTAAATCCGCACCTCTGAGAAAGACCATCCAACTAGGGGCCATATGGACAATGGAACAGGTTGCCCAGAGAAGCTGTGGATGCCCCATCCCTGGAGGTGTTCAAGGCCAGGCTGGATGGGGCTTTGAGCAACCTGCTCTAGTGGGAGGTGTCCCTGCCCATGGCAGGGGGGTTGGAACTAGATGATCTTTAAGGTCTCTTCCACCCCAAACCATTCTATGATTCTATGATGTTATATCCATAATCTGGAAGAGGAGGCAGAAGCATCTGTAACCACTGACTATTGAGCTGCTGGAGAGAAGATGAGCAGGGAGGGGCTATTCAGCTGCAGCAGCGCTGGCTGGAGACATTTCAAGCCCGATAGCTTGCTAGTGAAATCCATGTGCTATTTTTCAGGAGATCAAGAAAGAAAGAGAGATGTGGGCAAAATTACCTGAGAAAAACTGCCTTTGGAGAAAAAGAGGCTTAGGAAATCTTGTCATCTCAGACTAGACTACAGAGCAAGGTAGTTTAGCCGCAAACTGTCTGACAGTTTTGAGGTTATCAGAGGATAATAAATTCTCCTGGTGGGGACACAAGGGTGCGTTTTGTGCTTTCACAACATTAAAAGCAAACAAACAAGCAAAACTCATACAAATAAACTCATTCCTCAGCGGTTCCAGGGTGCTGAAGAGAGAAACCCCTGTTGTACTGAAGGATGATGTATTATTACATTACGTTGAAAATATATTCTCTAGTCTCATTCTTCAATCAGGATGGACAAGCATCTTCAAGCTTTATTTTTGGTCCATATCTGTATGAAGAGAAAGACTGCGAAACCCTGATTAAGTATACAGAAGAACACAGAATCTGCAGCTCCAGATGAGAGAATAAGCAGACACCTCTTACATTGACCTGCCTGTAACAGTTCTCTCCGTGTTCATCTTACGACAACAAGTTAACAGGAAAGCTAAAAGAAATTCTCAAGTCTTTATAACACCAGGTTTGTTTGCAAAATGTCCAATCTATATTCCTCTACTGAACCATTCCTTTCAGACAAAATAGGAAGTTGCTGAACTATCATTTTTAAAATTATTGCTCATGCTACAGCATTTGACGCATCTTAGGAAGCACAGAAATTCTGGGCAAAGTGGTAATATGTCAGTTGGAGCCTTTTCTTCAAGAAGCCTTTAAGATGCCTTGGTAACTGGGCCCAAGAGTACCACTCTTTACTGTTGACAATTGGGTACCCTGGTTCCTTTGAAAAGGTTACAGCCTTAGTGGTTTTTAATTTACAAGAAAAAGAAAGGTCTACATTTCACCCACTATCAATTCTAGTAGCTGAGAATAAGGAAGAAGAGAAAGACATCAAGAACCTTGAGAAATCATGTCCTACCTTTGGGAGAAAAGAAGAGAGACTGTCTGATAAGAGCAGGATATCTCTCAATGTATAAATCCAGAATTTTCCACATATAAATCAATTGAATTGATTAATCTATGCATCAAATACTTAAATCTAAGAGATTCGCACTGACCATTTCTGGACAGGATTGTAACTGTTACCAACAGTGCTACTTAATAACACACATACACACCAACCTCTGTATTCCTTCAGGACACTGTAGGAACACAGAGAACCATCTGCTTGCTGATTTTGCTATACAAAGGCCCCAGACATAACCCTCACTAAACGTCACCAGGGAAATTGAGACACTGGTAAGGAACTGGAACGTAGCTTCATTTAACATTTGCCTCAGTTATAAGGTTCAGATGCCAAATACTTGTTGAGGGATAGCAATTTTTCAACAAATACGACTTTGTTTTCCCATTTCACTTTCTATATATTATGGCACAAAGCAAAAGAAAATCTGTCCTGGCAGAAAAATTGTAATGACTGTTTTGCTAGTCTCTCTTAAAGGTCAGTGGGAGTCAAAGACTGTAATGCAGCAAGGCTCAAAACTCACAGTAACAATTTTAGACATCAGAAATCATTGTACCTGGCTGTAAAATCCTTGGCTATAACCATTACATATTACTTACTTATCCTCACCAAGATGAAGTTTGCAAAGAACCCAAAATCCAGAGAGAGAATTGAAAGATAAAATGAACCTCTTTCTGGTTGTATGGACTTCCTGATTCATCATTTTTCTTCATCACAACAATATTTGAAGAGTTGCATCAACAAAGAAAGACAGAGACTGGGGGTCGATGGTAGAAAGAATATACTATGTGTTTATTGAGCGTCCTCAAATGGAGATGTGACCGATATAGGAGGAATACAGAAAGAGACAGGCTATTTAGATTAAAGTCCTAGAGGAGGAAATCCATCTTAGATAGTCAAGGGGAATCATAGAATCATCTGGATTGGAAGGGACCTTCAAGATCATCTAGTCCAACCATTAACCTTACTCTAACAAAAAAAGAAACTCTAGTCCAACCATCAACCTTACTCTGACAAATAAAAATCACCAAACCATGTCCCCTAGCACCATCTCAACCCAGAGATCCAGCTATGAATGCTACATGACCTGCAGAAGCATATGATGCTGTTTAAGGTAGAAAGAAGGGGTCTTCATGCCTTGGCCAGCCACATCCAAGAACTATAAAGCAAAGACTACCCTGGCAATAGCTAGCAGACAGCAGTGCCTATGTAGCACCATTTTGATACCAGAAGTATTGCAGTGTTTTTCATGTTTAATTCCTCCTAGATGTCTTGCTTGCAGCAAAATTAAATATCTCAAGAACCCACATTGTCACCTCAGCCACACAGCTCAAAGGGAGTCTTTGAACATTGCACCGCAACTTGCCAGATTCTCATGGTACACCTACGCTGCTAAATCACAGAAGTTTTCCCACTGCTTATTTGATATTTCCTCACACAGTTGAAGCATACATTTAGTACCCTCTCTAAAAAAACCCGTTTTCCCACTGCTTATTTGATATTTCCTCATACAGTTGAAGCATACATTTACTACCCTCTCTAAAAAAAAAAACAGTCACTTTTCTGCGGACACTTCACTCCATAAAGTACAGGCTGCGCCAAAAGGCTGCACATGAGGTGTGCTCCAAATCCGTCCCAAGTTTTGTGGGGTTAAGCACTCACTCCTTCCCCAGGGATTGCAACAGCCTGGGTACCATGCTCTGAAGGGCAGCAATGTATTATCCATGCAGGGCCTGGAGGAGAACCAAGGCCACCTGCCACATCATTTCCAGCTGGCCAGCCTGCTCTGGAGGAGCTAATCCTAAGGAAAATGGTTATGTACTGTATCAAGATCTTTGGTTTTCTTTTATTTAGCAGAAGAAGTAGTCTTAGTGTCTAAAAAATGTCAAAAAGGTCTTGGAGCCAGTATTTTGAGGATGCAGACCTTTTCTGCAGAAGGAAGGGCAAAGAAGGAGGGTAGGGTTTGGCCTTACAACAAAGGGGGCACCTTGTCAAGAAGATTAAAATCAGCTCTGCACCACAAAAAATGAATCTAAATTCTTTTAATTCTGATGCCAAATTATGTAGGAGGATTGAGAAACTTGTAGGCAAACAGATTCGTCTGTGGAGAAGATGATATTTTCTTTGCAAAGAAGGTTTTTCTTTGCTTGGTTCTCATTTCGCTTATTTGATGGACTTAGTAACCAAGCTAGACAGGCCTGGATAGAAGTTATTTAGGGGTCCTGCTGAGACAGCTGCTTGAGGGCCTAAATATGCTACAATAGTCTTGATGAGCCTGGATAAGAATGGCTGTAAAACCCTTCGAAGGGTGCAGTATCCCCAGTGAGATCCTTAGAAGTTGGTGAGTACTACCCTGTAGGCTATGTATCTTCTATGGACACTCTTCGTGACATCTCCTTTGCTTGTCTTTCTGTCTTTCACATCAAGGGACTTACATTTGCAGCCTTTGGGCTATTAAACAAATTAAAATACATAGTGTTCAAGATGGAAAGGCTGCTGATCTGGCTTCTGTAAAGATGTCAAAAAAAAAATCACCTTTCCTCTGAGTCAGAATAAAATCAAATTATACACCGAGTAGATTAGATTAGAGAAGGTCTGTTTCTTAAAGTACCTTATCTGTTCTCTTCCGTTTGTAGTCAGTCAAAGTAGGCGGATTCACTGAATGCTGTTCATAACAGTGAGACTCACACTTACATCGGGATCAAATTCTGATCCGGTAAACGTTTAACTCATTCCAACAATGATATGTATAATCTTCATCTGACTCCAAAGCAGAGGATTTTAGCAAAAAAAGCAAGTAGATGGAGATTGGGTGTGTAAGTGCATTAATGGCTCCTGCTAAGACTCAGTGATCCTCTTACAGGTACATGAGCTATAATGTATCCACAGTTGACAATGCATGGCTGTTCATACATAGCTCATCCTCATGGCAAAACAGGTACAGTTCTTATTGAAAAATCAGGGAATTGAACTTTTTTCAAAAATGACTTAGCTGTTCAGGAGCCCCCATGCAGGTCTAGTGGACATGGGTGGGATGAAAGCTCACATTCAAGGGAGCTCAGTGCTTGAGGACTCCCCCCAGAAGGGAAATCAAGAAGGCATCTACTCCTGTTCCCAGCCCAGAGGCAGTAGCAGCTGCACCTCCCCATTACATGAGGACAGATCAGTTTTCAGGGAGAGGCAGTATATTTTTATCTGATCACCTGAGAGAGTCAGAAGCCGCAGGTGAGCTTTCAACCTCACACATCTGGGTGAAGGGTGCACACGAGTTCACTGCTTTTTCTGACTGTATCAGTTGACGTTACAAAAGATAATGCCTCTCCTTGCAAACTGAGCATCCCTTATATCATTACACAGTCACCGTTATCTTGCAAACTGAGCATCCCTTATATCATTACGCAGTCACCGCTATAACAGCAGCAGTTCTGTGCTTGCCGTCGTCTTTCTTACTGTTCTCTTCTATTACATGGGTGGGTTACTGCTCCGAGATTTTTTTTAGTCAAGTAGAAACACAGCATGGGAAGTTATGAAACTCTTAAATAAAACATTCTTATGCCACTGGAAAGAATAAACCCAAGAATTTTAAATAAAAATTAGTTCCTCCTTGCCCTTTGTGTAGATGACATCACCCTCTCCAGAAGTGAAAGTCTAGATAAGTTATATTGTGTTATCTCCTAGTTAAGCAGCAGCTTACGAGACATCTCAAAGAGCCTGTAAATTGAAAATTTCACAACTAAATCACAGTTGCATGTCTTTTGCATATAACCATTTACCACGTTTATCTTTGCCCACCCCCCATTCCTGTGTTTTCCTGGGTTCATTTAGTTCTTTTAAACTTTCTGATTAACTAGACAAGCATTTAAGTAACGCATAAAATAGAAATAGTAAAGATGAAATAATTGGGATACAATTCCTTTAATTCCTTTCATTATTGTTAATTTGCTTTAGCTTTATAAACTGTCTTTTTGTCATTCTAATACACCAAGCATGTTTGCTTTTAGAAAGCTTTTATTATTGAGCCTTTTTTCATTAATTTCTGAAAAGTAAGTATATTTAATATTTTACATAAACATGTCTTAAAATACAAAGTATGTTTAGGTCCTTTTCTTCAAAGAAGGTTTTTCAGTCAAAGTAAGTTCAAATGCATAACATTGAGAGTTAGCCCCCTTTTTTGGTGCCCTATACATTTATTTATACATGAAAACTCATTTAATAGGTCCTTTTCTTCAAAGAAGGTTTTTCAAAGTAAGTTCAAATGCGTAACATTGAGAGTTAGCCCCCTTTTTGGTGCCCTGTACATTTATACATGAAAACTCATTTGCATATAGAAATGGCACTGTTTTTAAGTGTACTGTCTTTCTGATAGTAGACACCTAATTAGATAATATTTGCTATGCATCTATCTAAAACCCTTCAGAACTATAAACAAAACCTTTTCAGCAGTGAAAAACTTTCAGGAACATGGGGCACCAAACTGTTAACTCTCACTCACCTAACCTGAACATCATTTGAAAATGCAGTGGGTGGTTGCATATTTTGTACTGAAGGGGACAGAGTGCCATAAATTGCCAGAAGAAAGAAGATTTTTTTTGTAGCAGCGTATATTTATTAAAGGTCAGCCACCTGAAGCAGCTGAGAGGTTTAGAATATTGGTGTCTCTGACAGAGACAAATTAGTGAATGGTAACCGGTGTTTAAGTATAATGCATCTTCTGCCCTCTGAACGCTGCCACGTGACACACGCTCCACATCTGCTGGATGCTCACATACCACTCGACTAATTTATACATAAACGGTGCTCGTGACTGCTGCTTGTGTTTGCCTTTAAGTTTTGGAGCTTATTATTATAGGAATAAAAGAACTTTAATAATAGGAACTTTTTTAATAGCAATTTCACCCTATACAATACAAAAAAAAAAAAAAGAAAACCTGTAGGAAAAGAGAGGAATTCATCAGGTGAAGGACAGAAATATGGGAGAAAGGGATAAATGTTAAAAATGTCATTTTGTTGCATTGTGAGAACTGATGAGAAACTGATATTAGCTCAGAGATGAAAGGCATCACCTCAAGGCCGTCCTCTTCATTGGCAATAGCTTGCAGCTTGCATAGGCCTTGTTTTAAGAACAGGGAAAATTACATAATCATAAGGTAAATCTGAGAGGTCGGGATGAATAAATGTTTGATTATCTCAGCTACCACCTTATTTACTTGAATTTCTCTAGCATATATGTGCATATTCTAAGAGCATAGATTGACAAGGCCACTTCTCCTTAGCCCCTTACCTCAGTATAAAATTTATTTGAGTGCCAGAGCACAATTTCAACCACGATAGCAGTCGATTCCAACCCACGTCAAAGCTCAAAATCATCTCATCAAACAGCATTAGCATTTTTGCAGACAACCCAGGCAGGCAACTTAGATAAACCTTTTCACTGGCACAAAAACATTTTCAGCATATAATGTTCCTCAAAACGGTTTGTTCATTAGACGGCAGAAAGACTGGAGTATCTTTTCTTGAAGAAAATGTTGTATACAACTCTATTTCCAATGCTCTCTAAATCCTGCCTGCGGGGTGGAAGCCCACAGTGCTAAGGAGTCACATCAGATGTCCAGTGTCATGCAGCGTGCGCTTAAATAAACCAAGCCTTGGGACAACTTAAAATTACAGAGCAGCAGATGCAATGAGAAGAATGCTGAATTATTCTGACTCTAAGGCAGGAATAAGTTAACCTGCCATAGAGAGTGACTGAAAGAATATTTGACCTCTCCTGGTTTCTGTCGGAGCACCTTCATTCATTTGATGTCCAAATGCCAAATATGATCACCTCTATTAATATGAGCAAAATTCAGTTACCTACAGACTCACTCTCTCCAGAAACCCTGGTACACAGACTATCAGACTTCTCACTGTATTACTTATTTTTTAAAAAAAAGCTTTTCTTATAAAATATATCTTAAAAGCAAGAGAGAATGAGGCATGCTCTCCTTTTGTAAAAGCTGTGGTCAGATACTCCCATAAAAGTGGTGTTCTCTTGCAGCCTCCAAGTGAGCAAATACATTAGTAAATGAAAATTAAGTAGCCCGATGTAACGATTCAGTAATCACGTTTTACTGGCCAGATCACTCATTTGTACTGTGATTACATATTGGACCTCTTAAACTGCAGAGATATTTCCCAGCTGCTTCTGTTTGCTGTCCGATGTGCTTTCAAAGGTACTCCAAGCCATGGTCCTCTAGGCTCTGGCAGGCAGATCACTTCAGAGTCTGCCATGGACACAGCTTCTAGAGTAGACCCAATCCCACACTGGCCCAAAGGGACGGAAAACGGGCAGCAAACTCTGTTGGGTATGCAACCAGACAAACAGCCTTGCCTGCAGAGATGTGCAGGGGAGGTGCTGCTGCTGCCTTCTCCTCCTCTCGCTGTCACCCAGGAGTGTGTAAGTCTTTTCCTTCCCTCCCCCTTCCCCATTCCTGCTTTGGCACTATTTCGAATTCTGCATAGAAGCAGGTGGGTCTAAGCCCAGGTCACCCCAAGGCAGCAGAGCCTTTGGCGCTGCCGTCCCCGGTCCTCCTGCACGGTGCAGAGGCAGCCGCAGAGGCGAAGCGCTGCCTGCTCTAGGCTTCCTACGCAGAGGAACACTGGCGACGAACAAAGACCTTCAGATTAAACACTGAGTTATATTGCATATAGTCATAAAGGTGCAATTTAGACGAGCTCTCATTTCCTTTTATTATACCACAATTTCCTTTTGTAGGCATGTGTTGCTTTCTCGCTGGCTCTGCAATAGCGAGTCAGACCTGCGCTGGTGAAGAGCTGTCTTGTACATCATGAACTTTCTGAGGACGTGTAACCTGGAAAAGCAGACTTTTCTCTAGCTGCAGCTCTATTTATAAACTCTGCTTTTTCTTTCCTGTGGATAAGGTTATAAAGGCTCGTTGGCAAGAGCTAAAATTATTTCACCGTTTTCTTTACATCACTTTTATACAAAAATAGCAGATAACCCAATGCCCAAACTGGTTTAGAGAAGACATTTTAAAAGGATACTACAAAAGAGTTCCCTTTATCGGCATGTCAGGCATGAATACTTCATGAAAATCAGACTAAATCTGTGTATCAGACTCTATGTAAAGATCCGAAATCTGCCTTAACCAAATGCTAACTTGTCTTAGAATTGTGTGTAACTTTGGCAGGCATGGATCTGACAGGGAACATTTCTCAAGGATTATGTGTTTGTTACAGTATTGCAAATTTGAATTTGTATTTCCTTAAAACTGTTTCCTATTTCTTAAGTAACAAAGACCAAACACAACTTTCCACAGGAAACTGACCCTTTTTGAAAAGCTATAGTGCACCCTCATTTTCTAAATCCCTGCCTGGCCTACTGCATCAGCAACAAACTAGGCAAAGCAAAACAAGCTGCCACTTAACGAGTCATTTTTTAACATTGCCCACTGAAGGTAAAATGCTACCTGAACTCCTCACATGGGTGCAACTGAACAAGAAGAACAGCTTCCTGACTTAGGTTGGACTCCACCTAACCTAGCTTAGGTGTCTAACATTAAGGCATTCACATTTGTGGGTCAAATGTTTGATATTCATTCGAGAGAACACAGGTGGCTATTTCAGTATGAGAACTATCACTGTCTTGAGCTGCCTTTTCCCCTTTATTGACTGTTAATATGGCTTAGGAGAAATAGCTCATATTCAGCAGTCTTCCAAACATCATAAATTAAACAAAATGGATTTTGACAGGGAACATTTCTCAAGGATTATGTGTTTGTTACAGTATTGCAAATTTGAATTCGTATTTCCTTAAAACTGTTTTCTATTTCTTAAGTAACAAAGACCAAACAGAGCTTTCCACAGGAAACTGACCCTTTTGGAAAAGCTATAGTGCACCCTGATCTTGTAAATCCCTGCCTGGCCTACTGCATCAGCAACAAACTAGGCAAAACAAAACAAGTTACCACTTAACGGGTCATTTTTTAACATTGCCCACTGAAAGTAAAATGCTACCTGAACTCCTCACATGGGTGCGACTGAACAAGAACAGCTTCCTGACTTAGGTTGGACTCCTTCTAACTTAGCTTAGGTGTTTAAAATCAAGGTGTTCACATTTGTGGGTCAAATGTTTGATATTCATTCGAGAGAACACAGGTGGCTATTTCAGTATGAGAACTAGCACCGTCTTGAGCTGCCTTTTCCTCTTTCTTGACTGTTAACATGGCCTAGGAGAAATAGCTCCTATTCAGCAGTCTTCCAAACTTCATAAATTAAACAAAATGGATTCCACGCATAGTCCTTACAGTCTCTTGAAGCTGTAGAGCAAACCCACACAGCAAAACATTCCTTCTTTGGTTCACCAAGATTTCAGCTTTTCTACACTGGAGTTTAGGGTGTTACAGTGCACAATAGCAAAAAAACATCTCATGGGCTCCTTTATTGCTGCTATACACAACAGAAAAGAATTATTTTTTTTTAATTTCAGGAACATTCAGCTTGGTTTTTTTTTACCTATTTTGCCAGATGTCCATCTATGGGTAAGCTACTTTCTGCTATACACAACAGAAAAGAATTATTTTTAAAAAATTTCAGGAACATTCAGCTTGCATTTCTTTTTTACCTATTTTGCAAGATGTCCATCTATGGGTAAGCTGCTTCAAGAACAGCTTCCTGACTTAGGTTGGACTCCTTCTAACTTAGCTTAGGTGTTTAAAATCAAGGTGTTCACATTTGTGGGTCAAATGTTTGATATTCATTCGAGAGAACACAGGTGGCTATTTCAGTATGAGAACTAGCACCGTCTTGAGCTGCCTTTTCCTCTTTCTTGACTGTTAACATGGCCTAGGAGAAATAGCTCCTATTCAGCAGTCTTCCAAACTTCATAAATTAAACAAAATGGATTCACTGACCCTTTTTGAAAAGCTATAGTGCACCCTCATTTTCTAAATCCCTGCCTGGCCTACTGCATCAGCAACAAACTAGGCAAAGCAAAACAAGCTGCCACTTAACGAGTCATTTTTTAACATTGCCCACTGAAGGTAAAATGCTACCTGAACTCCTCACATGGGTGCAACTGAACAAGAAGAACAGCTTCCTGACTTAGGTTGGACTCCACCTAACCTAGCTTAGGTGTCTAACATTAAGGCATTCACATTTGTGGGTCAAATGTTTGATATTCATTCGAGAGAACACAGGTGGCTATTTCAGTATGAGAACTATCACTGTCTTGAGCTGCCTTTTCCCCTTTATTGACTGTTAATATGGCTTAGGAGAAATAGCTCATATTCAGCAGTCTTCCAAACATCATAAATTAAACAAAATGGATTTCACGCATAGTCCTTACAGTCTCTTGAAGCTGTAGAGCAAACCCACACAGAAAAACATTCCTTCTTTGGTTCACCAAGATTTCAGCTTTTCTACACTGGAGTTTAGGGTGTTACAGTGCACAATAGCAAAAAAACATCTCATGGGCTCCTTTATTGCTGCTATACACAACAGAAAAGAATTATTTTTTTTTAATTTCAGGAACATTCAGCTTGGTTTTTTTTTACCTATTTTGCCAGATGTCCATCTATGGGTAAGCTACTTTGGGAAAACAATAAGCACTCATTTTTCTCAGGAGTTTTGTAAAATAGGAAAAAAAGCACAACTTCTGTGGAGCTTGGGCTTTAAGCTCCCTATAATCTCTTAAGCAACAACTGATATATTTGATTTTTACAATCCACATAGGCTTGTTCGAAGTAAATTCTTAAAAACGTTCTCATATCATGGCTAAGGATTCAGATTTTGAAATCACACAAAGCAAACTGAGAAATATTTTATTCCCCATGAGAGCAAAACAGTTATATGCATGCTAACTCAAAGGTGCTTATTTATTGTTCTAATGTACATGTGGATTTAAAGCACCTAGCTGAATTGGGAACCAAGGACATGAAAACTTAGGAATTGGCTCCAGCATACTCCTTTGCTATTGAACATAGACATCAACAGGCTTTGACTAACTAATAAAACCAGAGCTGAATATCTGTTTCTTAGAGCTAGACCAGAATAATGATTATTTGTTATTTTAGAAAAAAAGTCTTAAGAAAAATCAAGCTATTGTCTGAAGAAAGTGACAGTGGTACCGTCAACTACAGCAAGAACCATCAGTGCAGGTGATACACTATAGGTGGGCATGCAGAAACCTCCTCAGCATCACTGATAATCTATCTCAGCAATGCCTCAGATAAAACATTTCTGACAACAGAGATTAACACATTCACCGGATCAGTGGCATCCTTGGCCTGAGTGTGTGACATTAGAAACATGGTTATATACATCTATAACCAAAGCACACCAATTATGGTCTGAGTTTAAAATCTCCAGAATGACTAACTGAAGGAAATGAGATAAAACAACTCTGCTGCAATGGAGCTCTTGAAAACTTTAGATTTTCAGTGTGAATAAGATGAATCTAAAGTTGTGATATTATCAAAACAAAGCTGCAGCCAAGTCTAAATTCTCCTATTTACTTGCAGTAAACCGATACATTTCCTGACCCGTAATATGAATGATTATTTCGGCAGTGTTGCTGTCTTTCCGGTTCCTATGCAAAACAGACAATTTTCTGTCCAGCTCAACATGCCAAGCACTACACTGCAAAACAAAAGACAAACATCCCAGAGCACACCTCCTTTGCACGCATCTCTCTTTCCACCTAGAAATTAAACTAACGCAATGCCCGAAGGAGCTTATGAGAGGAGTCTGAGTTTTTACCGGGTTGGTCGGTACAGTAGCAGGAGCCCTGTCCACGTAGCCACATGTTCAGGAAACCATAGCCAAATGTCCACTGCATAAATACAGATCGGTTCCAAAGCGCACATGTATAAAGTCTTCCCTTCCCGGGATGCCTGCCTATGCACTGAGCAGACTGTGTGCATTGGGATGCAGTAAATCTGATGCACTTTTTGTGTGTCAGGCTTTCTGCCCATGCCCAGATCAACTCAATGGCACATACATAGTTACTGCTACCCCAGATAGAACAGACTTGTTCTGCAAAGGACTAGCATATGCTCTTGTGTTTATGGCACCTGTGTATTTTCAGTTCTCTGAAGTGCTATAATGGACCTCAACATGATTTTATGCTGTTTAAAGTCACAGCACAACTTATGCTGCTTATAACTGCTGAGGATCTCGGCCTTTCCATCCAGGAAGGGGAAGAAAGGACCATGGAGTTTTTTCTCTAGGAGCCCCATACAGTAAGTACCCATTGCAATCGGTTTCTGGTGATAATATCTGCTGTAGAGCTGGTGAAGGTACAAGGCAAAATCTCTCCTTAAAGATTCAGCTTCAAAAATCTGCATTTTGTAATTTTAACTGCATTCATCTGCATTAACTATCAGATAAAGAAAACAAATGGAAACAATTTGCGAAAGACATACGCAGTGCAAGGGAGCTTGTGAATTAATAGGAAGAAGTAAGAAATCACTTATTCCAACAGAGAAAGATTTTGTTAAGAAAATAAAAAAATAAACAATTTCCAATATGCTATATCTTCAGTGTCACCAGAGAGTGACACTATTAAAACAAATAGTATCTACAGATTACCTATAGGAAAAGCACGTTCTATAATGTTGGATTTTTAGTAAGGATATTAAAAGAAAAGAGTTGTATGCAACCTTGTACCCTCACTGAAGAAGAAGAAGGCACCCTGAACTTTCAACTCGGTCACTCCTGGAATTTGGAGAAAATAAAAAAATACAACTTGAGTAAATTGACTAATATCAGTGATCATATCACGTATCTGTGGCATTCAAACTTTACCAGTACTACATGCTGGAAGTAGATGTCCAACATTTGAAAATTAAGTTCACAAGTCCTGGACACTTAAAGTATACTTGACAGTGGAAGATAAGCCCCACTGACTGAAAAGATTTCTTAGTGAAAGCTAATACTCAGAATGTAGGCAATATGGCTATATTTTTTTCAGTGGATTTGCACTCTTTTATGCCAGAAAGGTGCTTACTGATACTGAACTTCAAGTTAGTAAAGTCAAAGATTATGTCTTTCAGTTTTTTTGATCACTGAATCATTTCCTATCCTTTTAAAGCACCTTCTTTAGCAATTGGTGCATGCTTTTCCTCAGCACTTGATAGTGACTCTACCTTTGAATCATCAGATTCAATTAGCGGCACTATGTTACCTAAAGAGCAATGCTAAATCAGATAAACAGCATAAGAGGGAGGACAAAGTCGTTTAGAGTGAAAAAGGATTTAATGCATCTATTATAAAAGGGAATAAGGCAGTGCCCCACAAGTATTGAAAGGCTACTAATGCCATTTTGGGGAAAAGAGATACTTTACAGGGGAAAAAAAATTTACATTTTAAGATTAAATCAGGAAGCACATTTATGCATATTTCCAGAAAAAGCGCCCTGCATTCAGCCACGAAATAGTCTGGCAAGAGAAGAAATACAAATCTCATTTTCTGGGGCTTTTAAAATGGAAGTCAGTATTATTTCAGTAAGACAGTAATAATGCAGTAATTCCCTACTGAAATATAGCAAATGATCTTGTGTTTCCAGGAGACAGGTATGGTAGGTCCTCCTATCCTCACAGCCACAGTAACACTATTGTGTATGATGGGACTGTCTTCTTCTACTAATGTTGCTTGAGCAAGATAGGAATACCAGGGATTAATATGTCATAGTTTCCTCTCCTTTACACTACTGCTGATGTCCAAAAAGACAGTGTTTACTGCCTACTTCCATGCCAGACCCACTTGGGCTTTTGACACACTGCTTTTGTAAAGAAGGAGAGAAAAGGATCTTTATTTACAGCCTTGCTCTGTCTTACACATCAACACAGTACAAGGCAGAGCACAATGCTCTCATCACGATAGGTAATGGCCTACCCTAACATTCATAGAGGGAACTAAAGATGCCATTTTATAATCTTTTTATTAAAAAATGCAATTATTATTGCACAGATGGTCTAGATACAGTCTCCCATAACTGAATGATATGCAAGGTGGTCAGATGAGTGATCAAGACTGTTAATCGTATTTTAATTTCCTGTCAGGCAACCCAAAATTGCAATATATAAACTAATAGCTCCTTCAAACTTCATATGTATGCCCCGGTTATCTCAGAAGATAATAAATGCTGCGGTAGCCTTCCAACAATCTACTTGACAAAACCACCAAGCTTTTAACAGTTTCAGATGCTGAGATTGATGTGACAAATTTTAGTATTTCTGAAAAGCTGCTTTGTTCAGGAGCATAATCCTAGCATTATCTGCAGACCACAGAAGCAACAAAGGCTAGTAAAATGTTATCTACTCAGTTTCTTCTTTCCCTGTAAGTCCAAAACGTTTTGGTATAAAGAACATGCAGTTCAATGTACTTTTTCCATAACTACAAAATGAAAACCATCAGACTTTATGCCAGATAATGTCGCAGCAAACAGTTTTACCTACTGTATTTCTTTATTTATATTAGAAGTTGACAGCTGAAAAGGATTGTGCTGTTTCTGTCACGGTGCTTTTGAGCGCAAGAACAAATGTGTATGCTGCTGCCCTACAGAACAGAAGTGAGAACTCGGCTGTTGGACCCATCGCACGTGGTCAGGCGGAGCAGATGTGCCGAGCACTAAAGTCACCAACACAGCAGGACTTTTCCTCTGCTTGGGATGCAGAATCAAGAAGAAACTAAGCTTGCAGGTGCACTCAGACAGGACCGCTGGAGCCCTCGGCTGCAACAACTTGCTTGCTGAACTTGGCCATAGTGCTTAACTTTCAGTCTGCATTGTGGTTTCTAGTAATGTTCTCCTCAGTTATCTCTCCAGGAGTATTTCAGACCATCCACTGCCACAGAATTACTCTGCTGATTGCTGTCAGAACTGCTAACAGCCTTGTTTCATCACCAGATTTTGAACCTTTCAAAACATCCTCTGAGATGATGAAAATCATGTTGAAGAACAATTTGAGAAATACTACCTGGATATACAGGTAGGTGTCTTCCCAGAATCAATTTATTTCCAAACTGCTTGGAACTGCTTCCAGACTTGGCATACATGCCCAGTTTTGCCAGAGATAAGTGGCTGCTTCCAGTATCACATACGAGAAAAACAAATGAGCACAAAAGGAAATGGACAGAACCACTTTCATATTACCAATTTTTTCTCCCACTCTTTTTAATGTCTTCTGTCAAGCTGTCACAAAATCATGATCATAAATCTCTCACCTTTCTCCCTGCCACATACACATCACCATCTCACACACGTAGAGCTGTATAGCTCAGCCAGTCTCCACCGATTGCTCTCCAAGGTTGATCTTTGAAAAGCTAGTAGATCCCACTGTATTTTACTTCTGGTTTCTTTGACATATATTTTTGACACAAAAGAAATATTATTTTTGTAAAAATGTGAAGTCACTGAGGTATAACGGAAAATACAAAAGGACCTTAAGAGGCTAAAACATCCTGTGAAGAGAGAAACGTGAAATTCAATTTGGAAACTGCAGAGAAAAATAGAATGCCTGGTAGAAAATAACTTGACAGAAGTGTTCTACAATACAGTGCTGACACTTTGCACTTAACTAGTGCCTTTCATGGAAGGAGCTAATGTGCTTTACCAGACGTTGGGAATAGCTCTTCCATCCTACAGCTGAGGTAGCCAAGATCTCAAACTGTTGTGTAACTTACTTAAGATAAAACAAAGTAGGTAGTGGAAGAAGTACAGGCTGTCTGTGGTGTTATATGCCTGGTCACAGGTCAAGTTTAGAGAAAGGCCAGAGACCACTTTCTTTGTGGTGGGATTCTTCTACCTATGTCTTTTAAAATTGTTCCCAATCGTAATCAACCAGCTTTTTTTTTTCCTTTGTTGTTTCTCTTTTCTGGCTTTGGGTCAGCTTGTGATGGACTCTCTTCCCACACAAGGGAATAAAAGCAGAAATCCCCCATTACCACCTTAATACCAATCTCTGCTCCCTGCATTTATCTTCTCTGGGGTCCAGAGAAGAAAACCAGTGATGCAAACACACCTTCAGCCTCCCTGGAGATGACAGGAAACCTCTGGACTTAGACTATAAAAGATTTTTATTCTACTCTGAGATTGTGTTTGCTCAAAAAAAACCTACCCAAGACTACAGCTTCTGAAACATCTCCTTTTTTTGTTTGGCTTTTTGAGGGGGAGGTTGGGTGTTTTCTCCTTATGGACTCAGCCCTTTTCTTCTTCCTGGGCTTTTTCTGCCATGGCTTCTAAACACCGCTCTATTTAAAGAGATTCCAGGTGGGTGTAAAAGTTATGTATGTAAAAGACCTTCAGTGAGACACAGGGTAAGCACATGCTTACTTAGTATTTTGCTGAGCCAATAATCAGTCCCAGGCTAAAAAGCAACACAAATGCCCCGTGGGCTATGTGTTTACTTAGGCTATCACCGTTCAAGTCATGGCTCCATTTTAGGAAGCACTAACCCCTGGTGTATGGAGAAAAGAGGTCTCATTTGCCACTTCCCTCAGTTGTTAGTAATTATTATAATTCCAAGCAAGTTCTCAATTGTATGAGCTAAATGCTCAGCCCTTTCCTTCACAGTTTCCCAAATGAGAATCTCTGAGCCTAGACAAACATAAAATTTAGTTTCATTTAAATACAGAAGAAATTCAGAGCTCACTTTTAAAAATATTCCTAGACCTATTGTTCAAAAAATTCATACCTGATCTTTATCTGGCTGTTACATTCATCTAGAAGAGCTAAGTGTTTAAAAAAGAAAAAAGATCTCTATTTCATGGGTTCTTGTTTTAATTTTTTTAATAAACTGTCACAGGCAGAATGTGGAGAGCTTTTAAACTGGTTATATAACTCACAGAAAGATCCATTCCCTCCTTAGTCATCAGTAACACTATTAAGCGAGCAGCTGCAATCCACACACCCTTTTTTGCTTTTATCATGAAAACAGAATGAAATTTATCAGTTATCAAATACAATGCCTTCTCTGTATGAATAAATTATCTTGTGGTTATAACTTACAAAATGTTCCCATCTCTATTCATACCAAATGCATCAAGTCATTTGGATGACAGAATGCTACAAAAATTATCTGAACTGTCAGGAAGCTGCAATGGCTTATTGTATAAAAATTATTCCAATTTTTACCAACTCAAAACAGTAGCAAAGAAGGAAAAAAGAGAAGTCTTTCCAGAATATTGGTCATATATAGTACAGTGTGAATCATCATTGAAGAAATCATGTTTGTTCTTTCTAAGGAATCAATGATTTACATTTTAATGACACTTGACGAGAAAGTCATGATCCTTTCTTTCAAATATATCTCCCCCCCCAATAAAAAAGTACTATATGAAATTTTGAAAGTATCAATAACTTTATAACACAAATGAATCTACAGTATGAATATCTTCTTATGTTTCCCACTCAGATAATTTTATCCACCATGAAATGATGTAAAGCCTGAATCATTAAAGTCATATCTGATTTTTAAAATATTTTTAATTGGTTCTGACAAATTGCACTTCAGATGAAAGGAGGTCCACAGATGAGGGGGACATATAGAGCATACCAATAGAGCTGGAAACTAGAAGAGGTCCTAAACCTGTTTTTTATAATTCTGCAGCTGGAATCAGGTCAAAGTATGTTTGACAAATATTTGCATAACTGTAAAGAATGTCTCAATCTACTAAAAAACCAAATCCCATTTTTGTTCTGTCCATTTCAGTGATTATAAGCCAGTTCAAGGTTTAGATTTTCAAAGCAGAGTGTAAGTTTTTTCAAAAAGATTTCTCATAAAATAAAATTGTAGCATCATAAATCAATAAAAGAAGGTTAAAAATAAACTTTTTTTTTTTTTCCTAAAGACAGCAACTTCTCCCTCAACTGCAAAAACTTCAAGCAGTTTTCACTTGAGCTGAGTCAACACAGATTGAGCTGAAGCATCTGGTCCTATGAAAGCTGCTGTGAGAGTTTGCAGAATTTTAAATCCTATTTCAGGAGCATCGTGGTGACACTGTAATTATCACACTGCACTACTAAATAGGCTTGAGATCCATTTTAAACACATAGAGTTTGTGCTCCAACATAGCCCAGAAACAGTAAGCTATGCCTGACCAGTAGCCTGACCAGTCCAGTAATGTGTCCTACAGCAGCATCCTCGGATCTCATCAGAAGACAACAAAAGAAATCTCAAAATAGGCAATTATTAAATGACTCTTTTGAAGGAAAAAGTCTTCTTAATCCCCTAGTAATAATTAAAGTTTGGGTTATGCCTCAAAGTGTTGAGATACTGAATTTTCCAGGGTCCCAGAGGTGGATCCTCAGCACATAGGCTGGTGCAACAGCACTGAAGGCAATGCAATGGCCATGACTGAGGCACCACCCCAGTTACTGGTGTTTCTTTTTAATCCCTGCTGTATGCCCGAATGCTTTATACTCCATAAAAACCTTCAGTCATCCTTTTAACCCTAACTCTTTTCTTCACCGATATGCACTGGCATTGTAGACCTAGAAGCGTTTCTTGCAGTACAAATATTTAATCTGTTTTTCATCTAGCTGTACTTTATTTTGCTTGCTCCTGCATCTCTGAATAACCAAAGCTTTTAGTTTACCATTTTCATCCCTTTGCATTCCTAACTAGCAACCTCCTTCCTAAACTGAATGGTCACAATCTCCCAAATCTTTTTCTCTTTTCAAGTTTTTCCTCCTTCTACTATTCCAGCTTGTTTAAAAAAATGTTCTTATCATTGATCTTCAGTCATATTTTTAACAGTGGAGAAAAAAACCCAAACACATAAGTAGAATAATATTAACCAACACATAGCACAGAATCACCCAGATTGTCCCAGCAAAAAATGCCTTTATTGATCAACCTCACAGGCAACAAGGTCCAATGTTCTTCCTCTTTCAGGCTCTGCTTAAGAAGTTGGCACTGAAAGGAATGTGCTACCGTGGAGAAAGTACGGGACCTTTGTAGTCCTTTGAATGGGACCAGTGGGACCAAAAAGCAAGTCTTGGTGCACTCACTCTACACAAACCACAGCCTTTGAATTTTGCTCATAAATGTTAAAACAGAAATACCAGCAAAATGTGTTAAAGTTGGAACAAATGCACTCCAATGCCTTTGACCTTGTGATCCATGACACGCATCACCAGTAATCAAATTATAAGATGTGCTCGTTCTGCCTATAATTTCCTAAGTAACATCTTGAAGCAGACAGCATTATCTTTTTGATGTGAACCCACAACATGACCTTTATCCCCTTAATGTAGGCCTTAGGAATTTTCTAGGGAAGGCAACAGACAGAACATGGAGCTGATAGCAGAAGGAACAATATTTGACCTTTCTGTTGTTATTAATAAACAAACAACATGCTGCCATTTCCTTAGCATAGCACACCAAAAAAAAGGACCTTTCTGTGTCATACATTGCCCTTTCCAAAGCCAGGGTCTTTGTCCCTTCCTTCCTTCCTCCCTTTTTTCAAGAAGGCCATTTGTATCTGTATAATATCACCTTAGTTTATTCCAGGGCAAGATCAAAAATATATATGGTTGTGCTGCTGTTACACCAATTATTATAAAACTCTTTGATTTGCCAAGCACCCCTCATTTTTTCCTTTACTCTAACATTTTTCTTAAATGATGGTCTCCTGAGTAATCATGGAATTAACTTAAGGAGTGTTTCTCCTGCATCAACCTTAACCCTGTCTCCGTTGATCACACATTATCCAAACTAAAAATAAAACGACTGAAAATCCTTCCAGATGATCACAGACAACATACAAAATTATGCCTTACAAAATGATAGACACAACAATAATGGGTCTGGTCTGCCCGTGTATAGATGACTCAATTATCAGGAAGGAGGTAAAGTGAGGTATCATCTGGACTTCTGCTACTCTAGCGTGTGGTTTATCCACAGGCAAAGAGGAACACATTGCTCTGATTGATAGTGGAAAAGCAAGACTGGAAACTCCCTTAGTTTCCTGCCATTTATTGAGGTTGCAGGCATAGTACCTTAGAAAAAGAGGCTCTCTAATGCCAAACCATGTAAAAGAAGAGCTTTTCTATTAAATGTCTGCATTTGACTGCTAATATATATATGAGTTCAAATGTTGAACCAGGTTGCCCAGAGAGGTTATTAGTGTCCTTGGAAATATTCAACACTTGACCCTGAACAATCTCACTTGGTTGGGCCCACGCTGAGCAGGAGTTGAACCAGATGAACTCCAGAGGTCCCCTCCAACCTAAAGTACCTCATGATTCTGTAATACGTATTTTAAATGCTTCATTTTGGCTGTATTGAAAGGCAAGGTAGGTTTTTGACCTACCCAGCCTCAAGCTTTCTTCCTGGAAGGAAGCAGGTATCAATGATCTACATATAGTGCTTCTGGAAGAGAGGGCCTCAGATCAAAGACAGATAATCTATAGATTCTCTAAGGCTACTGTGAGAATAAAATATTTAAATACAAGCTTTTTGTTCCTTGAACCTACCCCTTGCTCAAGGCACAGTGGTAAATGCATAAAATTACTGCAAGCCATAATGACAATTGCTCTTGAAAAACTACCTCATTTTCAGATTTTGACAATCACAATCTATCTTAAATTTCAGAATAACATCTCTCCTTTTGTATTTCCCATTGGAAGTATCTATCTGATCATCTTTCATTACCTGAAAGAAGGAAACGTCTGTTATTCATTCATAAATGGCAAAGCAGAAGAAACTGGTCTATGTTTTTAAAATGAAAGACTAAATAACGCTAATTCTGAATTGTGAACTTCAAAGAAAAATCTAAAATACGTCGACATCCAAATTTCAAGGAATGAAGGCATCAAATGAAGTGACTAGATTTTAATGTGACCAGGCCCATCTAAACATTCATTGCTGTCAGCTAGACAATATTTACAAAAGCTGGTGCAACACGAGCCTGCATGCATAATAAAATGCAAATAGTATGAGTTGTCATTAATCACTTTCCATGCAAGTGCAAGGTCACTTAGACACAGGCTACATCTATGGCAAACACTGTCACTATGGAGCTTTAAAAAAGTGGAGTGAGGAGGCTTTTAGTGAAGCAAATACCACCTCCTAAATCTGTCTATAACAAGGACTGATTTTCTCCTCTGTGTTTCTTGTCAGAGCGAACATTAGTGGGAAGAAATTACAGTACTGTGCAGATGCTTCCTCCCTGCCAAAATGAAGGCATTTAGGGGAGAAGAAAATAGAAGTTGCCTACTAAGGCATTTGTTTCCTTCTAGCAGTTGGTTAAAAGTAGGAAAAAAGAATTATATAACAGAGAATCCACCAAAAAGTAAAGGTATGTCCAGCGTCTGATACACTAATGAATCAAAGACCTTAAAAAAGAAGTGCATGTGTGCACACATCTCTGTTACAAGTTTAATGTGTTTTTAATTACATGTGATAACATAGTCAAAACTGATTTTAATGATTAAGACAAAAAGCTTCCTGATTATGGGGGTGTAGTCTAAAGTGATGAATAGATTCATTTACCCAGCTGATAAACATGAAAGGAGCCTGGATGGGCTTGTTTTTCCTAGAAATGGCTGCAGAAAAATGGTTATTGAACAAGTCCTTTATCAACTTTCTATGATATGAAATCTCAAAGATGTCTTATTAAATAAGGATATATTCAAAGGGGTGAGGTCAAAATAAACGTGATAGACTGTCAAAGCGCTTATAGGAAAGCGTTACTTTAAAACCCCCGTAGCATGTAAGATATATCAAACAAGATGAAAGGCAACAAATGTGTTTAATTTAATAAAGTATGCTTCATTCGGGCCAAAAAACCTACTTTGATTTCTAGGGTGGCTTTTCAGTTATGACTGTGGGAAGACGTATCAGCCAAAAATACAGGAGTTCATCAAGTCTTGGGGAAGAAAAAAAAAAAAGAAAAATCATAAAGAACCACTAAATCACTTAGAATGTTCTTAAAAATTCCCTCCTAGTTTCTCAATTCTTAATTCTAAACTCTAATTTCAGGTAAAAACTTGGATTTAAATAAAGCATATCAAGCTTGCTTTATGGGGTTTGTGTGTAATATCTCCTGGGAACTCTGTGTTCACAAAGCAGAGTGTTGGGTAAGCACTGAGCTTAGTGACGTCCAAAAGGAATAGGGGAATGGCAGAAAGGCAGGCAGGCTATAGGCAGAGTATACAAGAAAGAAATGTCTATGATATTCATCAACTCCTTACTTTAAATAACTTTAAAACGACAGCAAAGCATCAATTTTTATGGCAGAGTACTGTCCTAGAAAAAAACAATTACCTAGGGAGAGGTTATTCACAGCATTAGCTATAAAGACAGCATGCAGACACTTTGCCCAGTATGGACAAAGATAAAGCAGCCTGTGCCCTAAGCATTGCCTGGTGACTCAAGGAGAACTCCAATATATAAGAGCTACTAAACCAAGTAATTTGGTTTGACTTAAGCCATGTTTTCCAGAAAGTTACCCTGTCTAGATCTGAAGACATAAGGAGACAGAGAATATAGTCCTCAATAATTTGTTCCATCTATCTCTCCATCCACTCCATCCACATCTATCTCTCCATCCACTCTCACCATTAAAAAATTGATGCTCAGTTTCAGATACCAGCCATTAGTTTCTGTTGTGCTTTCCTCAGCTAAAGAACTTAATTTCTGAAGTTTTGTTGTGGCTCTTGTAGACTGTGATCAAGGCACATTACAAAAGACGGGGTTCCCCAAGTCCCTTTCTAAAGAGCAGTTTCTCCAGCCTTAAAATCTCTTTTTAGTGTTTTTCTCCTGCATCTTCTTTTGCTCGAGTCTCAGTGGCATCCGAACTGCACACACCGTACTACGTATTAGCAATCGGAACAATGCTGTACCCATCTGCTTTTACCCACAAGATTTATACTAACATGCTCAAAGACCGAATACAAACTTTCTGCCAAAGGTTGAGGTGTTCACCCGCCGTAATTCCCAAGTCTTTCTGAAAGCCACTACTTTCCTGCACACAGTCTTCATTTCTGTAAACATGGTCTCTGTCCCTTTTCCCAGTGTGTACTTTCTCTAGCAGATAGACCTTCCCAAACAATCCAATTGCAGCCCATGACTGCTCTTCCTAGAAGACACAGTTATGCACTTGTTACAGTGTTCCTTTTTTTGTTGTCGTTTTCAATCAGCAGTGACTTTTAAATTTCATTTTTAAACTTTATGAAAAAACTAAGCAACTTCTCAGATCCTACAAGTCCCAGAACTAGAACGACATGTAGAACAAAATCAACAGCTTTATGAAACTGGATTTTGCATACACAGTTTTCTCTCTGTCTTTCAATCTAATTTATAATCCCTCCAAAATGAAATCAGGGTTGTTTGATGAGAACTTATTTTCCATAAAACCATGTTGACTGGCATTAATTAACTTCCTATCCTTTAAGATGTTAATAATTACATGTAGTATCCTTTTTTCCATCCCAGGACTGATGTTAACTTGTGATTACCCATGTCAGACCAATCATACTTCTCTAATGTTGGAGCAATGTTGCCCTGTGATATTTATCTCAGATTGTAATATTTTTCTGATATTTATTAAAAATTAACAGTAGGCTGACAGATATCTTCCCAATCAGCTACTTACAAGTTCTGCTGATATAAAAGTGCTTATCCCTAGCAGATGTTGTTTAACATTCTAATTGTTTATGGACCAGGATCAGTATGACTAAATTATTTTCATGTAATAAGAATACATCATCATATTTCTTTCCAAATACAGAAAAGAAATATTTCTCGAATGATTTTGTTTCTCCTGAATCATACTAACAATTTTATAATTCCCACTCCATATTGAACTGACAACTTTGCCAAAATTTCTTTTGTTCTCAACCTATTAAAAAATAATAAAGCTCCTACTGCTGTTAGCTCTGTCAGACATAGATCTTTCCTGTCAACTTTTTATTGAGATTTTCTGCTTTTATTTATAATTAACATATTTAGGTTATGCTCTCTAGTCCCTGGTTCCCAAATAGCCATGACGTTCAAATACTATGGCTAATTCATCACTATCTGTCATACCAATGACAATTTATTTTGTACTGGAGGCAATATTCTCCAGCTCAGACATTACTTTTTTTTTTTTTTTTTTTTTTAAAAAGTTAAATTTTTTTTTTTTTTTTGTGGAAAATGGGCCCAGCCTTTCCAAATTC
>NW_015090859.1:7124699-7181587 GCF_001431845.1 Calidris pugnax | reverse complement strand
TTTTTTTTTTTTTTTTTTTTTTTTTTTCAAAAAGTTAGATTTTTTTTATTTTTTGTGTGAAACTGAGCACATGCTATCCAAATTCAGTACCTCTTTCCTTACATTGCACACAGTTCTGTATCTGGCTAGGGAGAGGCGAGGAATCATAATGTGTACTGAAAGTATGACAGGAGAACATCTGAGGTAAAATCTGAAAAGTAACACACTGTGAGACAGCAGGGGTTTTATTCAAATAGTTGCAGCATCCATAATAAAAAAAGATAAATGTCAGCAAGCAATGGGAGAATCTGAGAAACAACACTAGGTGATTTAGTCTGCCTTGTAGTGATATAAGACATTGTAGAAACATAGAAAATTACTGTAGGTGAAGATAAATATAAATCCTGACCCTAAAACAGAGCTTTTGTAGAGGAGGGAAGTAGCATTATATCTGAAAAACATGATAAGAAATCAGTGAAGAGATAACTGCTACAGAATATGAATGAATACATATCTTGAGTTATCTATATATAACACAGTTTTGGTATTTCAAAAGCTGGTTGACCAAGAAAAGGAAGTCAGTTGCACCAAGTTAAAAACAGCTCCAAATGTCAAGTGTTTATAAGATATTTCAGCCCCACATGCGAAATATGTCACATGTACTTAACCCCTAATATCATGGCTTCTCAGAACAGGTTCTTTCACAGTGAGCAGGATTCAAAGCTATCTCAGGTTTCTCCTCATAAGCATGCTGGGATAGGTTTAAGAAGTAACTACAGTCGAGACGTTAATTAACAATGACACAATACAATTAAGTTCAGCTTCCTCCACAGAGTAATCGTGCCATAAAGTAATATTGTCACACTAACCTTCTGAGAGGGGTATTTAAAAAAAAAAAAAACCAAAGAAGCTAATCAAAAAGACACAGCCGTAAAGAGTGAGCGCACTAAAGTTTTTAGCCACAGCATGAAGAAAACTCGGGATTTTTAAACAGTTTAGTTGGTAAAATAACAATACTTATATCTCTAAATAGTACAGAAAGAGGGAGAAAAGAGAAATAATGGGAAAGGGGTGAGTACTTATATGCTGAAAAGAACTGGAATTTAATTTACGGCAAGTCAATAGGAAGAAATGACAGCAACTAAAATGCTTTGAGGAAAAGACCATGGACACCCTGCAGAAGAGTTCAGTGAAGAATTCTGCTCACCCTGCAAATCAATAAAATAAACAATGCTGAGATGTACGAGGTACTGAATAGAAAATAATACTGGAATTATTACAAGGCTGATACATGAATTAGTACAGCCTTAACTGGAACACCGTGTTTAGTTCTCTGAAAGAGAAGCAACAGAGAGTGTGGAAAGCTCCCTCCACCCCAAGCCTCTAGAGCCACAGAAAGACCAGAAGATATGGATAATGAAGATATTCAGGCTTAAGTGGGAGAAACTTCAGTGAAGTAGAAAAAAAAGCCTTAAACCCAAACAAACAAAAAAAACGGAGAGGGTGCTCAGAAGGTAGATTTTATACCCACTTTCATATTCATAGAGATAAGGGGGTGATTCACTCAGCAGAATAGTCACAAAATTTAAAAGAAAATTTTGAATAAGAATTTTAACAAATCCAAAGAGTTTGCTCTTCAGTTGTCAAGGCAGGAACTCACAGGTCCCAAAAAGCATGCAGTTTTTACTGATAACACTTTCATTATATATATAAAGTTTGAGACACAGTTTTGAAGTTCATGTAGAAGCCCTTCTTAGTTCAAGGGACAAAGCCAAAAATGCTTGTTTGATAATTAAAAAATGGAAGATATACTTGAACATCCTGGGCCAAATGGATCTTAACAGTGAATGACAGCAAATATCATTAACAAGAGGTAATGAGGGAAGATTAGGGGTGCCAGGGAGAGATCACAGTCAAAGTAAGAGCTTTGAAAAATAATTTTGTAGCAGATAAATGTGTGCATGGAAATACTGTCCTCCCCAAGGCCTACCTCCTTCCCCACATTTTCGGGAGATGCTACAAATATAGGTGAATGAGAAGGAGGAAGCCTGAAGAGATAAGCTGTGGTAAGCAAGATCATCAAGATCATATTGTGCCCTAATATTTGCAATATAAAATCAGGAAACCTCCATAAACTCGTGTGGCAGGACAATATAACCTCACAGTCTATATACAATTCATTCAACATATGTAAAACTCAGAAGAAACAAAAACTAACATTTCAGATAAACGTTGGAATTTATTTGACAACTACATTATATCTATATGTATGGAGAGCCTCCTGCAACATCCAAAATAATGTTAGTACTTAAGTTTTCATGCAGTTGTAATATTGAACACTGTGTAACGTTCCTTGGAGGCCCCTCTGGTTTAGATATCTTGGTGTCTCATGAAAACCTGCTTCCCAAGGGCTAAGACTCCAGGTAGAAATTTAATTACTGTTCGGAGGGAACAACCTGTGGTGCCATACAGTGTCCTCATAAAACAGTCTAGAAATTCTGTAAGTGGGAGAGTGTGACACTTTAAAGCCCTGCCCACCCTCCATAGCTGAGCCCTGTGTGGCAGCCTGTCACAGTGCCACACGTGGACTAATATAGCTGACCAAGTTAGTACTATTCTGCCTTGATTCTTTAAAGAGGATCTCGAGAAATAGCACTTTAGATAATGAGGTCTCATGAAATGGCCTACTTGATCATTACAGAACTTTTTTTCTCTATATGTTTTCTGATGGATTGAATGGAAACTCTATGTTTCCTTATTAGTGACCCTCCCACTCATTGTCTTCCAAAGCTGCTTTTTTTTTCATGAGGAAACAGTCTGACTTTGAGTATGAGGCAAGGAAATACTGACTGCTCCTCATATCGAGTCATACAGTCACTGCAGATAGGCTAGAATGAGATTATTATGATAAAAGACACTTCTTGATCTAGTCTGGGTCAACAATCTCCTACAATCCAGGTGAAATTCAACCAGTCTAATATAGGAATATAATGTTAGACATCTAGGTCTGAGTGAATCGGTCCGAGCACTCTGTGTTCATTGCACTCAACTAGCATTTCCAAAGAGCGAAACTGCTCAGCCCAAAAAACGTGTCTAAAAATGTCAGATGAAACACTTTCTGGAATTGTCCATTTCTGTCAGCTATAAAATGAAATTAGGTTTACTAGATCAGATTTAGAGGTTCAATTCTATGGCAACTATAGCAATATAAGAGGCAAAACCTCCTTCTCATCTCTTTAAGTCTACCCAGAATACTCTAACATACGCCTAAGCTTCTTCTTTCCCTCCAGCTTTTTAAGGTTCGCTATTCCGGGTACATGCTAATTGTCATAAAATTGGTCCAAGCTCAACAAGGGAGTGGGAAAGGGAACACACTGAACATCCATCTGCTCACCCCTTGCGGATCTTTGTAGAATGTCCTGACTCTGAATAAAATTCTTGGCTCCAAAACCTTTGAAATTTTTCAAAACAAATATCAAGACATGGATCCTACCTTCTTATGCCCAAACCTTCATGTGCATTTTTTCCTAAGGAAATACATACTGCATTTATTTATTCTTTTCTTCCCAATCGAATTATATACAAAGAGGTCTCATTCCAGTTACTTTCAGGTCAGCTTCTACAAAATAATTTTTTTAACGTTCTGCAGCTTTCTGAAAGACAACTCATTTGCATCACTTCACTTGGCATTCGAGCAGTGTATGTCCTCGGATGAGTCAGCTCATGGAGCCCAGAGCCCAGAGCCTCTCGAATTGAGGTCTGAGCTCCGCTGCCTTTTTGGAGGTGTACCACAACTGTGAATCATGGATCCACCTCAGAACCACCTGTGCCACTGGTGTACCAGCCCACATCGCACGGAAGTCCAGCACCACAGCTCGATTAAAAAAATGTCCCTTCGCTTTGCCAGTATGAATTACATTTCCATTTCGAAGGCTTCTACATTGATTATTTTTAGGACTTCCTGCAGAACGATTTTACTACCAGGCATCAAGTCAGAACAGATATAACCCATCTTATTCTCCCCCTCCCCTGCCTTCCAGAAAATCAGTAGAAAAGCCTCAGTGTGGTGAAAAATTACAAAAAATTGCAGTGGAAGCAGAACAAGCTGAATGGACACAAGGTTGATCCACAGTGCTGTGCTGGAGGATCAGCCAAAGTCCTGTTGTAGAAAGGCCAGCATCCCCGCATCACTCCCTCATTATTTTACAGCTTGAACTTGGAAATCCTCCCTACTAGAGGGGAAATGTTTCTCTCTCCTTTGTGTTTGTTGTGTACCTCCTGAAACAATGCAAGAAAAGGAGGGAAGAAGATCCAGAGAAGCCTCACAAGTAATTCACAGCCCTTCAGATGGCTACTAGAAGCCAGTAAAGTTTTTGGCAGACGGAGGCCAGATGGCTATGACAATTCTTTTGCTTTCCTGCAACAGCTTCACACAGCTCCATGCAACCAAGACAGAGAAAGGGCAGATTTTCTCCAGGTCTTTCTCTAGTCCTAGAAACTCACCATCACCAGCCAGTCAACAGCTGGCTGCTGGTAAGATGATGAAAGATGGAAAGATGAGCTTGAAATGTACCTTGCTCAAACACATAAATGCCTCAAACACCTGCCTTTGCTTCCAGAAGACTGCTGTATTGCTTGGCCTGCCCCATCTCTAGTGGCCTTTTTGTTTTCTGTCCGTTAAAAGCTGTTTTCTTCTCAACTTCCTGTTCAAAAGCAAAACTTAGAAAATACCATTAAAAAAATCATTTTTTAAATTTCATTTGAATATACCTCTGAATGAACAATAGCTAGTGTGCTAGAAAAATCAGCTATTCAAGTACTTATTTTTAATATCAGGTCAGTTTTTAAACTAATTTCAGTTTTTAACATTAAGAACAGAATTCCCTGCACCACTACTGAACTCCAAATGGATTTATAAATACATTGTATATTTTGGTTTCAGAGAAAAACAACTCCCTTACTCTATTACATACAGAAACTCCTGGTAAACAGTATTAGCCTATCCAAGGGGTGACAGCCATCATTTTGCATTGTTTGCTTTTAACAGTCCTCAGTATCTGTAAGTAATGATAATTCTGACAACCAACAATCTTCTCCCAATGAAGCAAAATGTTTCTTCCCACCTGGATCAAAAGTGGATGTGGGAGTTAATCTCAGGAGAGAAAGAATTATAGGCATGAGAAAATGCCTGAAGTTACCGTGTTAGGTTTTACTGTCCTCTTTCATTTATTTATCTCTTAAGGAACTGAAATACTGCTGTGGAATTTCTATGATAGTTGTATGGGAACAGCATTTCCTCACATAACTAACATTTGATTGTAAGAAAATGAAAATGTCTCTCTCCCCTTCCCTTTCAGGTAAGTACATTGGAAAATCATCAAGAATGTGGCAAATAATTTTCTTTTCTTAGGAATTAAATTTAGGCTTCATTACAAAGCAGCTTAAGGGCAAGTTTTTTATTGCTTACAAAGCCAAACTTTTAATAGCTTCCAGTAAACTTTCTGAATTGCATCCTTAAAGGACTGAAATTGTTAATTTTATGTAATATTATATCAATTACTATATCTTATTACAAATGTTAGAAAATGTCCATATCTACAATTTTAATTTATTTTATTGCTCCCACCTCTGAAAAAACAAAAAATAGTGGGGAAGCAAGATGATATTCAAAATGAGTAGCAGTTCACCAGTCATTAAAAAGTTGGATAGCTGAGTCCGATTTCTAACTATTCCTATTTAAACCAACAGAAGTAAAAGCATAGGCAAAGAACTCATGAGAAACCAAAGATTTCACGGTCAGATAAAATAAGATCTGTCTCTACTGGATCTTAGTATGAAGCTTCATTCGCCTGCAAGAACAAGAGAAAACCTGACAAGGGGAAAGAAACCCAACTAGGCATTAATGGACTGAGAAAAAAATTTGGAACTTTATTTCAAAAAGGCTGAAATTATAAAATATGTTTATATGAAATAAACAAAGACAGCTCAATGCATTGAGTCCATTCGTTTCTTGACTATGAACTTCCTTATATGGTCAGACTGGTGGCACTGTTTTGGAAAAAAAATCTCTACACTAAACAAATTATTCAAAATACAGTTTTACTAGAAATCCTCATTATTTTTTGTACAAACAGACCATGCACTACTTCATTCAGTAAGAGGTTATTTCTCTTTCTGGAAAATATTTTCCTACCGACAGCTGCCTTTTCTGTCATCCACTTAGCTCCCATTCCCCAAGTTATCCAACCTACAAAGACACATGGATACAGTTACTGCATTTTACCATGACGCATCTTCCTTTTGAAACCTACAAAGCACAAAATACACAGTGTGTAAATCTATTAAAACATTTATTTTGAGAACCTCTCCTGGAATTAACCATTCCTAGCAGACCTACTCATGTCTGATAAGACTAACTCCCAGTGATGTAAGGACAGAGCCAGGATAGGAAGGAAGGAACAGGATATTTCTTCTTCTCTTAAACAACTTTTATATATGTTTTAATACATGTTCATCTGTGTGTACTATACACAGTCAGTCACTGTCATATGCTAGACACTATTCTCAAACGTGGCTTTAATTTTGTAAATAACAAACAGTTAACCTCAAGAGATGCTCCTAATGAACCTCCATATTAAAAGTCCTGCTTTGTGTCTGACATCATAATTTGATCTTAAAAATATTTACCTGGCCTAAAAATTGCTAGATACAGAAAAGAGAAAGAATATTCTCTCAAAAAATAAAGAATATTTTAACTTAATTAAGTTTTACAAATAAACTACTTACATTTGCAATGCTAATAAGAACATAGCATTAAATCTTGTATGTCATTTCTGTCTCTTGGTAAATGCAAGGCAGTTTGCTGTTGCCCTTTCAAACTTGCTAGATTTTAATCTTTCTGAAAAGTCAAGCATTACTTATAATTAATAAAGACTAATAACAATATTCATTGTGTCCAGCATTGGGACTCAATCCCACCACCAGTTATTTCAGTGTGTTTTTAACTCAAACGGCCACTGACAACCACCATGATTTTTCCAGTGGTGACTTCAACAGGGTAAGGACTCTGCAGTGTAAAATCACGTGACCTCCCTCAGGCGATCTTGCTCCATCGATTGACTACCTCTGTCTCGGGAAGAATTTTGGTCTCTGTTTCTGCAGGGCAACTGAGGGAGCTCCTCTTGTAGCTCCCACTTGTGCCAACAAGGTCCTGCTGTTCTGAAACACATGGCCAAGATCTCTGGTTTCAAATCTTTAATCACACAGAGTTAGTACAGAGTCGGGAAAGCAGCTAATACTTAAAATTTAAAAAGTGGTACTATTGTCAGGATGTTTTTTCTTCATACCGTCTTTTTGTTCACTGTTATAACCTAAAAAACCCACATCTTCAGTATTTCATAATGTGGGAATTTAAGTCTCACTGATCACTAAAATTTGTATCTATAAACATGAATATCTTTTGATATCAAATGCTCGGAAATATCTCCTTTCTAAATTGTTTCTCAAGGGACTAACATTTGTGATTCTCTGTCAATCTCATGAAATCATGCTACCTCACAGTATTCAAAACCATCATTGCAACTTTACAGGAGCTCTGGAGTCTTGGTTATTTTTCTAATCAAGGTTAGGCATCTAGATATCATAATGAGAAGTGCTATAAAAATCCGCTTTATCAACAGCTGAGATAGATAGAAATTTCTTTTATATTAACACAATCAGCAGGCAGCTTTAAAGGCACAAATTTAAGAAACTGTGAGGATTTCAAATGAGACATGATTTTCTATCAATGAAGCTGATGAAAAGAAAATGGAAGGGAAGAAAAACCACAAAGGGGAATATGTTTTACAATTGTCTCTATCAACACATGCTTTAGATGACCGAAGCAAAATACGAAGGTGATATATTCTGCCCAGTGAGCTCTTGTCATCAACCTGCACAAAAATCTGCCACGAGCTTGTATCTGCTCTGACAATATAATGAAGCTTACTGAAGGAAGATACTTGTCTGCAAGCTGAGTGTCTTTGCTGCTCTTCTCCTTCCACACAGCTTACTGGTGGCACACAGATACTGGGTTCCTGCTGTTATTAGCTCTGCCACAAATATAACTTAATTTGGTCTCAATTTGGTCTCCTGTGAAATGTTCCTGAAATGTTCTATTAATTCTCCTTTAAAAAAAAAAAAAACAAAACAAAAAAACAGGCCAAAGTTTTAATTCTGTACACGAAGAAACCATTTTAGAAACCAGACAACCCTGCTAAGTGTAAAAATATTCAACAATCACCAGGGGAAAAACAAACAAACAAACAAACAGCAATAATAGAAAAGGTCATCTCAGCTCTTTTACCTCCCTCATGCAGGAAACTGCTCTTACAGAACTGTGCATATGTCACTGCTACAGTGTCTGGTGAGATCGTAAATATTATTCTGACCTATTTTGACATTCTTAGTTTTAGTACATAAAGTTCTAGTTTAAAAGAAACAATGAATGAAGAGGTCTCAAGGATAGATGCTGAAGTGCAAGCCTGCACAGAAAAAAAAAGAAAATTGTCATAGATCAAACCAGTCCTTATAAAGCAAATGCTTTCCATTCTTATGAAAAAAATAAATGTCTAGGAATGCTTTGCCAAAGATTTTTCTTTCCTCTGATAACAACATTAAGTCCTTCTACTTTTTTTCAAGCCACAGTCTGTTTTCAAACACTAGTTTCCAAAGTGGAACTCTTTCAAGCTTGCTAGGAGCCTCAAAGCAGGATGGGTAGGAAAAAAAGTGTCCTCTGCAGGCAGCCCCCCTGGAGGCATCCCGAGCCCTGGGCGAGCAGTGTTTGGAGCCTGGATTGTTCCCCACCACATCCCTTCCTTCCCACTGCCGGACCCTGCTGCTTGGCTGACCCCAGCTCGGATGTGCCAAGCAGAGGGCCTGGTCTTACCTGCCAAAGGGAGATCTCCCCAAGGAACTGCCTTGTGGAGCATAGCAGAAAGGGTGGTAGAGAACTGAACTGAACAGTCCCTACCTGTTCCCACCCTACCGCATCGCAGGAGGGAGATGTGTCCGTGCTTGTGTGTGTGCGTTTCTCTATGTCAGGATGTAGCTCCACAAACACTTATTCTCAGAGGAATCCTACTTTGGCTTCAGCTCCCTATGCATCTGCTGTAGCTCCCAGATGCATCAGTTGGGCACTTTTTCTGAGGAGTTATTTTTCAACCCAGATTACTTCCCAGTTCTGGTGTGCAGAACAGATCCACAGACCACTTGTGCCAATACATTCACAAAGGGAGCTGAGGTGGGAAGGTGGGAATAATCAGTCAAGACCAGAGATCTCCTCAGCTGCCTTCCCATGTACAAATAGGTCCTGAAAGTGCACACGTGTGACCTCTTCAAACTCTTCTAAGCATTTTTTACTTGCACTAAAAGAAAGGAATTAAAAAGAAATGAGGTCAAGGCTACCAGTGACGCACTGCTCATTGCTTCAGTTTCTCACCTTCCAGTAACACCATTAGATCAACAGCTCCTGTGTAAAAATAAGTGTAGCCATGTCAATACAATGAAAGAAAAAGGTTAGAACAAGGAGAGAACACGAGAGTACAGAAAGGGGATGAAAAGAAAGAAACTGAAAGAGACAACCTCTGGAAAAAGAAAAGAAATCAAAGCCAAGCAGAGGGTCCTATTTCAAATTTCCTTTCTTTCTGCATACTATCACAGACATCCTCATCATCCTCTTCCTCATAAAAATAAGTACAGTGTGCACAACCACAAAAATATTTTTGAATAAGAGATATTACTATAACAAAAAGGTGGTTTTCTTCAATACTTTATTTCCTTCACCAGTTGCAGAGTTTTTACGCTTGTCCCTTTGCCTTTTTGACTCATTAGATTGATCCCTCCTCCACATCACACACAGAGATTTTCCCAGCAATTCCAGTCAATGTCCAGCAGAAAATGATGGGGAGGTGACAGAGAGCACCATGCCATGTTATGCAGACAACATCTCTAGAGCAGCACTGGGGTGTGGAGCAGACACGATGATTTGTTTGAATGCTTCTGTCCTGCCCAGCTGCTAACGTGCATAGTGCTGCGTACAGAGACATTACTGACCTGATAAGAGAATCTGCATGATTATATCTAAGAAAAACACTGGTGTTTGGCATGATGAGGTTAAATGAATTACGATCAAGTGTTTTACCACTGTATTTTTATTCCTTCTGGGGAAGGATGCTTTAAGGATCAACAATGTTCACTGTAAGCTTTTCAGGTCAACAGTATTTCCATTAACACTCCTAAAAAGCCCACAGCCTTATTCTCATCAGCTAATATGCAACCTGCATGCCAACAGGCAACACTGCGAAACCACTGGCAGTCAGGCAGGAGGAAAATACATCCCCGCAGAAGGTCACTCCTCCTTCAGCTGACGCGTGCCATTCCCTGGCAGGCATCTGCATGCCAAAAGTCAGGGTTTCATCAACCCTGCCTGATTTAGCAGAGGGCATGGGAAGCCCTGCATCCTCCCCTTCCCCCCGCCCAGCTCCACTCGCTCAGCAGTCAGCTGGCAGCAGGTAAACTGCGGCCCTGAAAACTACACTGATTATTTTGTTACCCCATGCACAGAGCACAGCATCATTAAGGCTGACAGATAAGAAGACACACCTCTTGCCTTCCACATATGTACCACAGAGGTGGACACATCATTCAGGGGTTCTGTAACTCCACAGCTGCTCTGATATTAGCGGCAGAGTGCAGGGCAGCGATGTACAGAGAGATCACTAACAGCCCCCTGGCACAGACCACACAATTAGGCAGGACTGGTGCCACCCTCCTGCACGCTGTGCAGATGGACCTCCTTCCGCTTAACCACTGACACGTCCTGCTACGCTTTAAAGGCTGTGAAGGAGAATATGCTCTGGGCAGAGAAGCAGAAATTTACCATATATCATATGAAGAACTGGCTGAAGGGCAAAGCTCAAAGGGTTGTAGTGAGCGGGGCAACATCTGGCTGGCGACAGGTCACCAGTGGCATTCCTCAGCGTTCAATTCTAGGGTCAGTTCTGTTCGAATATTTCTCAATGATCTGGATGCAGGAGTTGAATGCACCATTAGCAAGTTTGCTGATGATACCAAACTGGGAGGTGCTGTTGACCCTCTTGAGGGACAGGAGGCCTTGCAGAGGGATCAAGATAGATTGGAGCATTGGGCTATGGCTAATGGGATGAAATTTAACAAATCCAAATGCCAGATTCTGCATATAGGATAGAGTAATGCTGTCCACAAGCATGGATTGGGAGAGGAGAGGCTGGAGAACAACCCTGCAGAAAAGGATGTGGGAGTGCTGGTCAGAAGGAGGCTCAACAGGACTCAGCAGTGTGACCTGGCAGCCAAGAGGGCAACCCGCATCCTGGGGTGCATCACACACAGCATAACCAGCTCGTCAAAAGAGGTGATTATCCTGCTGTATTCAGTGTTGGCGCAGCTTCCCCTTGAGTACTGTGTGCATTTTTTGGCCCCACAATTTAAAAAGAATGTTAAAGTCCTTGAGTGTGTCCAGAGGAGGGCAACAAACACGGTGAAAGGGCTGGAAGGTATGTCCTATGAGGAGCAGCTGAGGACATCATAGGCTCATCTCATTTGGAGAAGAGGAGGCTGAGGGGTGAGTTCATTGCTCTCTACAGGTTCCTGAGGAGGGGAAGTGGAGAGGGAGATGCTGATCTCTTTTCCTTGGTGTCCAGCAATAGGACATGTGAGAACAGTTCAAAGCTGTGCCAGGGGAGGTTTAGACTGGACATTAGGAAGCATTTATTTACCAAGAGGGTGGTCAAACACTGGAACAGGCTTCCTAGAGAGGTGGTTGATGCCCCAAGCCTGTCAGCATTTAAGAAGCAATTGGAAAATGCCCTTAACAATGCACTTTAACCGCTGAAGTGGCTGGGCAGTTGGACAAGATATCACTGTAGGTCCCTCCCAGCTGAAATAGTCTATTCTGTTCTATTCATGTGCCACATGCAGACTCGCTGTGTGATTAAGCAATCCCAGCTGCTAAACTGATAAAGTAAGGAAAACATCCAAGGATTTATCTTTTTTCCCTCATGAAAAGGGTGGGAAACCCAACATAATTTGACATAATTGTTCCATTTGACTGACACTTCATTTTGCTCATCCATACGAAAAACAAGAGGCTACATTAATAGCAACTACAGCAAATAGCTTTTTTCTCCTGGAACTGACTGTCTTGAGCCCTGGAGGAGTTCCCTCACTATCCAGGCATGTGGTGGAAGAGCAGTGGCACATCTTCCCCCAGCAGGTTTCTAGCCTCTCAGCCTTTTCTTTATTTCCCCAGCAGGAAGCACACAGAAATTGGCCTCATTTGCAAATACTTTCAGGAGTGTCCACACTGAAGTTGCCAGAGCCTGTACTCCCAGCTCCAGCACAGCACACGTAACACAGCTATGGCTGTGCACTGGGCAGCAATACACTAGGAACCATTTCAATGGGAATTCACAAGAATTTTTGTTGTGAAAAGCACTGGCCTCTGCGGTTTCAGTCAATGCTGTGCCACAGCCCAAAGAGAGGAACAGATAGCAGGTGTTACACATACATGAGTTTTGCCCCTTGAGGTAGCGGTCTTGATGACTGAAGAGAAATCTCTCTTGGAGTTTAGGAGATGAGTTTTTCAATAATGTGGCAACCATTAGAGGGAAGTCCAACCAGTGCTCTCCATGATATCTTACATGGCAGGTCAAGCCTTAATGTATACAATTCCTTACACATGGCCTAGTCCCCCTTTTTAAAATTTTAATAAACCTAAGCAAGAGAAATATTACAACACCATATTCCACTGATTTCATTTACTTCTTCAAAATGCTTGTACTGGATGGCTTTCTAATTTGTATTTTCTTGAAGTAGAAATAATTAAATACTTTGAAGCTACAGACTATTTCTGACACAAAGTAATTAGATCGTGTCCTTCTCTTCAGCACACTGACGTAACCGTTGATGTGCTGGAGAGGCTAATTTCCTCATCAACAGCAAACCAAGGCCAACAGTCACAAATCACATTAAACAGGCGTACTGTTTGTTGTGGGCTACCTTGCCTTTACCTCCAGCATGCTCTGGCAGCTCTCACTACAGTCTGTAGTGAGAAATACAGTCTGACTCAGTATTTCAACCACACTGTTCCCACACCTTCCTACATAGACTTGGCACAGCCCTTTGACCTTCTTCAGTGCTAGAAACCTACGTAGCCAACGCTTGGTGAGAAGGAGCATAAGAAGGCTATGAAAAACATTATATTTTTTTAGTCTAACTAGTGGTTCCCAAGCAGTCTGGACCAACAGATTGCTGTCAGACCTTGACACTTCTCCTGAACTACCAAGTACTGTGCCACTAAGCAACATGCCTACCACCAGCCAAGGGACGCACTGAGTTATAGGCAGAAGAGAAGTGATGACTCCCAAATGGGAAGGAAAGTAAAAGTATTCACCAAATGAATTCCAGACTGAAATGAAGCAATCCACAGCACTTGTTCTGGAAGACCATTACCTAAAATATTAATTGTGGAGCAGGGCAAGTAAATCAAAGCCGTGTAACACAGACATTGCAGGAAAGAAAGGCATGAGACATAAATTTATTAACTTATCAAAAAGAAGAGTCTTAAAACTACATTTATGCAAGCTGGAATAAGTAAATAAACTTTAGCAAGAGATCAACCTTTTTGTGCTAAATCTCCCCTAAGTTTCCCTAAAGATGTCACTTCTGAGATGAAGACAGTGTCCCTTCGTGCCTGCAACTGGGAACTGAGCATGAATATGAGTCACTGCTCCAGGGCAAAGCCCATCTTTTATTAGCTAATCACTAAAATTAAGCTACTTTATTATAAATATGATAAGTTGTTGCACTTATGTTGTCACTCTGTTTCCAGGCTGATTCAGTCTAATCTTAAGACTGATTTTTGTAGCCTGTGGTTCCCTAAATTATGATCCCTAAGTCATGAGACTTGTGCAGACAAAAAGTTTATTCCTTCTACCATTTTTTACCTGTGACTATTTTGTTTGACTTTTCTTCCCTTGATAGTTCTTTTTTGTCTGTTCTAGGTGTAACACAGAAGACAGTAACTTTCACAGCTTCTATAAAAGGTCTCCAAAGTCAGTTACACCCTCTTTAGCATATTAGGAACTTACTGTGTGTCTTTCTTACCTCTGTATCTTACTCCTTGTTTTTATCATTTCAGCCACTGGTATGGAGAGTTTGAGGCTCTGAGGTACTACTTGAGGCCTAAAGACTCTACTGTGCTATATTAGAGCCAGTGGAGGTGTCAGCAAAGACTGTCACCTGTTTGCTTCCATGGGACAGCTTTGTACCACTTTCTGTAGCCTCAGAGACTTACAGGAACTTCTGCTGACAACAGTTCAAAGGCTACTAGATTCAAGCCAACCCACATGTATCAGTTAGCACCTAGAAAGTCAAGGAGTAAACTTCCTCATATTTTCCCTGAACCCAACTCAGTATTACGTATTACCTAAATCCCTCAACCTCTCCCTATCTTCTTTGTCCCCAGATAGTGTTATTCGCGTTGCCAATCTGCATTCAGCTGCTGAGACTTCCCACTTTAAAACTGTGTCAAGACACTGATGATGTTTTGACAGTGCAGGCTGTAATGTAGAAGATTTGACACAGCTTAGAAAGAGATAGAAAAAAAAAAATTTCAAATACAGGAGCAACCAGTTTTAAAATATTTCATCAAAAAGATTCAGGCCATCATGGTAACAAACCATCCATAGACATAGAAATGCTGGCTGGGAGAGTAGATTATTTTAACACAGTGTCTTCTTGATACAGAAACTCTGCAGTACATATTATTATGCACTAGGGCTCAAATTTTTAAAATATGATTGTCTAGAGTCAGCTTCCTAAATCAAATGTAAGTGCTATATTTCCAAAAGTGCTGAACACCAGCAAGTCCTGCTGCAATGCTTTCGACTTCTGTGGAGTGTTGACTTTAGTATGATGAATACTTTGATAAAACCAATCCGTTTATTTAGATGTCTAAATAAGGGCTGAGCTAGCACACCAAATTTGAGACTGATGAAAATTATTTTCCATCACAACATGAAAAGTCTCTGCAGTGAAAATGCTGACGCATTCTTAACAGTAACAGCAAATCAAAATCCTAGAATAAAGCGCACATTTACTTGTTCTCAGAAAAACATTTAATTTCATTAAACCCATTACGACTGCTGTTTGAATACCCTATTACATGAGTGCTCAAAACGACTTGGCAAGCAGGTTTTTCCAAATGCATATGTACAATTCCTGAGCAAATGAGTAGAAAATGGACATTTTTTCTAGAAGCAAAACCATGGCCCGAGGGTGTTCCTTGAGCAGTAAAATCACCTAAGTTTGTGTACTGGAGAGAAAAAGTCAGAATTTCTGACATTTGGTCAAATGACCTGCATTTCTAACACATTACTTCCAGCAGGGGTTTAGGGAGCAGAGGGTCAGAGAAGCAGAACTGGTCACTGTGAGAGGCAGAAAGTCATATATTAGTAGAACCACAATCATCCGGGGCCTAGAAAATCTCTACCTCTTTTTTATTTTAAGAAACAATCACAAGACACAAACCCTGTATTTTTACAAAACAAAGTATGGTGTAGAATGTGGGTATATTTTGAGGCACAAGCAATATGGATATGTTTATGACTGTCTCCAGCTCAGCCGTTGATTTTTCTCCTGCTGTCGGTGGTGGCTGCTGGGACACTTTCCATATTAGGTTGCATTTTGGTTTTATTTCAGTAAGACACTGGACTGCAATGATCAAAATGTTCAAAATAAAATGGTACCATATTAACTGTGCCGTTTACAAAATGTTGCATCACATTTGTCATGAATTAACCATAGCATGTTGCTGTGACTCAGCTAAATTCTTAGTTGTGACATACTCTCTGAGCCAATGGCATAGACATAACATGAAGAGAGAAAGAATCTGATGATTTTTTTTTTCCTGACAAGACACAGTGGATAGAAAATATAACCGTAAAACTGTGGCAGCTAGAGTTATTTGCTGTGATAAAGCACACATTTCAAGGCCATAGGAGGAATCAGACAGAAGATATACTAATGAATTCCTAATTCGGCCAGCCTTGTCACATTTGCGACCATTTCACATATGCTCTTAGTGCATATGAAACTCATCCACAGCATTGCTTAGATTCTTCACTCTGCATTCAAGACTTTCACACTTCTTTGACAGTATACAGAAGGAATCAAGCAACCTTTAACAGGGGAATCAAACAGTACCCATGGAGTTGGTGCAACTAGCTTCTGCATTACTGAGGGAGCCTGCAGAAGTGCTCACCAAACCACTTTCCATCCTTTATCAGCAGTCCTGGCTAACAGAGGAGGTTGCAGTTGACTAGAGGTTAGCAAATGTGATGCCCATCTACAAGAAGCGCCAGAAGAAGGATCTGGAGAACTACAGGCCTGTCAGTCTGACCTCAGTGCCAGGCAAGTTTATGGAGCAGATCATCTTGAGAGCCATCATGCAGCATGTACAGGACAATCAGGTGATCATGCACAGTTTACGGAAGGCAGGTCCTGCTTGACTAACCTGATCTCCCTCCACAAAAAGGTCACACACTTAGTGGATAAAGGAAAAGCTGTTGTCTAAAGTGGATGTTGTATACCTAGCCTTTGAAACTGTTTCCCACAGCATTCTCCTGGAGAAACTGGCTACTTATGGCTTGGATGGGTGTACACTTCACTGGGTGAAAAATTGGCTTGATGGCTGATCCCAAATAGCTGTGGTGAATGGAGTTAAATCCAGTTGGTGGCCAGTTACAAGTGGTGTTCCCCAGGGCTCAGTACTAGGGCCAGTTCTGTTTAATATGCTTATCAATGATCTAGACAAGGAGATCGAGTGCACCGTCAGTAAGTGCAAACAATGCCAAGTCAGGCAGGAGTGTTGATCTGCTTGAGGGCAGGATGGCTCTACAGAGGGATCTGGACGCGCTGGATGAATGGGCCAAGGCCAATGGTATGAGATTCAACAAAGCTAAAAGACATGTAGATGTGGTGCTTAAACTCACAGCATTCTCCTGGAGAAACTGGCTACTTATGGCTTGGATGGGTGTACACTTCACTGGGTGAAAAATTGGCTTGATGGCTGATCCCAAATAGCTGTGGTGAATGGAGTTAAATCCAGTTGGTGGCCAGTTACAAGTGGTGTTCCCCAGGGCTCAGTACTAGGGCCAGTTCTGTTTAATATGCTTATCAATGATCTAGACAAGGAGATCGAGTGCACCGTCAGTAAGTGCAAACAATGCCAAGTCAGGCAGGAGTGTTGATCTGCTTGAGGGCAGGATGGCTCTACAGAGGGATCTGGACGCGCTGGATGAATGGGCCAAGGCCAATGGTATGAGATTCAACAAAGCTAAAAGACATGTAGATGTGGTGCTTAAACTCATGGTTTAGTGGTGAACTTGGTAGTGTTAGGTTAACTGTTGGACTTAATGACCTTAAGGGTGTTTTCCAACCTAAATGATTCTATGATTCAACAAAGAAATTCTACGATTCTATGATTCTACTCTGTCCTGAAGCCTTCAATGTAGAAAAGGCATGCCAGAAGTTTGCCAGAGTAAGAGATCTATGGTATGTGCTGCATTAATGCTTAGAGGCTATCATTACTTGACCAGGAGAGGCAAAAGAACCCTCACTAAACCAAAATGCATTCTTCTGTGAAGAACAATACAATAAATATGACTCCTAATAGAGTATTATTTTCCTCTCTTTCAGCTCACCCACGTGAAGTCCCATAAAGAGGATGCTTGTATTGAAGAATCGTCCGTGATATTGATCCTACCAGATTTCCTACCAGAAACTCTTGCATTTGCAAGGCTAAGTATACCACTACTCTTGCGGGTACAAACACTCTACCTCCAACACACACATGTGCATAAAGCATAGTATGATCCAACCAGTGTTAAAATAATGATTGCCATAGTAACACTTGCTCAGTGAATATGCTTTGCATTGCTTGTCCAGTCTACTGTGGAGTCCAGCAGAGTTTCTTCCCCATCTCCTGGGGTGTCTGTGAAGTAATGATGACCAGGCAGACATGTACCTACAGCAGTGATGGCCATTCTGTTTGTTAGTCACATTATGCACCACAGATATTCAGTGACTGAGGCAAGCAACAGGTGGAAGAACTGAATGCTCAGAGGACTAAAGTGATGCTGGCAAGGAGAAAAGCTGATGGAAATGCACAAATTCTTCCATAATAGCATTCCCTTTGATGAATGGCTGCCCTGAGATCACTAAGACCTTCAGTAACTAGGCTGTTCTTCTGGATTTATGAATGTCTCTGAATATCTAACTGTAGCCACTGTTATAAAATCACCTTTCTCTTTCCAGGGCTTAAAGAAGGTTGGACTTCATCTTGTCAAATGAAGGCTGAACTCTAATGCCTTCATATATAAAACCTCCTTATTTACATAGCTATAGCTCTGAGTAGTCTTTACAACTCACCTCTCTCTTTATGACACTTCTAATCTTTAAAGGAACTAATTCAGTCAGAACAGAGAAATCAATAGCATGTGATTAAGTGCATCACTACCTGCCTGCCCTGTTAAATGATGAGTCAAATTCAATAATACCAAGACCTCCTCTTTAAAAGTCAGTTGTCATGCAACCATCTTCATGTGATCCTCCAGAAAACCTATATCCTAGTGCAGCAATAGGACTGCCATTTTCAAGAGAAATTCACAAAAGCATTAGAACTTTTTCTTGACACCACACTCAGCTGGAATTAGCTCCTCGAAGAAAAAACAGATTCTCAACCTTCACAGAAAATTGCAAAAGCTACTGTTCTGTTATTATTTTGGAAGTGGAAAACAGAGTAAGTGTCACTGCCATGCACTTTTTAGGTTTTGCCATGTACCTAAGTAATACAGAAATGAACCCATAAGCAAAGAAATATCTGCCTTTCCTCTTCTTTGTGGAGTGCTTTGGCTCTACTGATCAAAGCATAACTGCAAGTTATTTGAAATGATTACCTGCAAGTAGGAAATGAATAAAGTTATGTATATAAGTGTTGAGATGGGCAGAAAGCCAGGAGAAAATCCTGTTGGTTTTGTTGATCCTTATGGATGGACATAGCCAAGCCAAAGGTAGTTACTTTAGCTCAAGCCACTTTTGTGATTTCTTTCACTCTCTTTCCTTCTGTGCAAGGCACAGATCATAACTGAACTAGGCTGTAGGAATGAAGCTGTTACAAGCAGCACTTCCTCAAAGCCACCAAAAAGGCCCTTTAATATAGCATTGTTTTGAACGAAAGCAATCACTGCTTTTGCAGTCACAGACTTAAAAATGCTCTGTTTAATCTTTAACACAGATTTATGGCTCCACATTTCTATAACTTTCTGTGAAGAAATCACAGTCTTTAGTCTTGTTACTATCAAGGTTTCTATGGAAAATTCTTTTCTTCTTTGGAAACCAATGACAGATTAAAGATTATATATACACCCACATGCACATAAACACATTTTTTGGTTTACTGGATAAATTCACCTCCTCTCTGAGAGAAATATAAAAAAGCCTGAGAGTGAAAAACTATATGTGAGAGGGAGAGGACGACTCAGAGGCCGTGTCGTAAACCAGGCATTAGGCCACCTGCGCATTTTCAAACACTCCTTGGCACTACTGTTGCACTTTGGATTATTATAACCAGGTTTCCACAGGTTAGGGGCGCATAGAACACAGCCTGAGCTCTGCTACCTTTGAGACCTCTGACTACGTTCAGCTCCAAGTTGCATCTGTGCAGCCTTGCCGAAATCAATGCTCGTGCACCTGGCTAATTGCTGGTCATTTTCTCAACGGCAAGGAGTATTGACTCAACAGCAGCAACGTGTTTGATCTTTCTTTCCAATCACTGGGGAAGATAGAAACACATCTAGTCTTCAGCCTTTTTCAAAAGAATAGGGATGAATGATAGACACAGCAGCTTGCAAGTGGATAAAGAAAAGGGACTGCAGTTTTTCATGAATAATAAAATAATGAATAACTGAGGGATACTATTTATGGCATACAGGTGCAAACAGAATTCAGAATTGCTAGTGACAAAGCCCGGCTTTAACCAGACAGTACAATAAAAATGATAATATTAAAAAAAGCAGCAGCAGCTACAGCAATAGGATAGATGAAAATCACAAATACATCGTTTTCCAGAAAGGAAATTGTGACTGAAGCTAAATAAAAAGTCGGATAATACACATGCTTTTCTTAGCAGCCTGCTGTGTAAGACAGTGCTTCAGTAACATGCAATTGTTTACTTAAAGAGTTGCTTTGACATTGTTTATCTGTGTGTAAAAATACAATATTTAGCAGTATTTCAAATGCCAACAATGCGATCTAAAGGAATGAATTAAAATGAAGAATTCAAAATAGTATGACTGTTCAGAAAGATATACATTGATAAGAAATAAAAAACTCATATTAATTGTAAAGTGCTGGTTACTGAATATATAACTCTGCTAGGTATCAATAATATATCAATAGGAAATACATTTAATGGTGATAATCTTTAAATAATTGAAAAAACTTTTTTTTAAAAAATAGAGTCTACTAGGCATTATGCCACTCTCATAAAACAATAAGTATTTTATGTCCTCTACCAGTTTTGAATATGCCATAAAATGCTATAAAGGAACTACACACTTGGACTTATAAGCATGTGGCTACTGCCATTATAATAAACACATTATTGCTATGAATATTTAAAACATAAGCAGTATATATGTAATGAAATTAATTCTGACATTTACAGCATTGCATGACCTTAAGGCAATGCAGGCAAAGTACCTGCAATGCACCCGAAAGCTGCTGTACCTGTCAATAAATTGTAAGATTGCATGAGCTTTGAAAAGAAACACAGATATCCAGAGTCTGAAGCAACTGAAAGACAGTGCAAAAAGCATATATATATATTTATATATATAAGCACCTGTTTTCAAACTTTCCTTCTTGTTCCTGTAAAGACTGTTGGCAGTGCTTTAAATTAGAGAGAATGATGGACATAACACTAATAAATTACAATACATGCGATGCTTTGGCTATGAGTCTACCCTGTATAAACAAAGTGTATACAAAGCAATTTCATTTCTTCAGGGATCATGACATTTATAAATTACTCTCTTATAAAATGAGATTAAGGTTGCTAAATGACCCGCGTAGGCACATTTTACTCCAAAATGAGATCCATAACTCATAACATCATAATGCTATATGGATACCCATACAATACACTGATGTTTTATACTACAATGGGTTTCCAATAGCAGTGCTGACTTCTGTCATGTTTTCTTTGTACCTTTCTTTAGTCATAGAAATACAGCACAGCAGCATTTCCAGAGGCAGATTGCACAAAACACACAAGTGATGCATAGAAATCCCTGAGGCATTCTTCCTCCTTCTCAAGCAATGAATGTGGCTCCCAACCACAAGTTATTTCACAGCTGGGGCAAAAAAAATATAAATATGTTCACCGTGGTGTGATGTCAGTAAGCTAAAGTCCCCAAAACACTGTATTCAAAAACATGTACATTAACAAATTATTAGCATTTGTCTGTATTAGAATGGCACTTTCCTACCCAAATTAAAAGCAAAGGGCTTTACAAAAGTAATGTTATAAATACAGACCAAAATTGCATCCCTTCTGAGCGCATCATCTAGCACATACTTATCCTTTCATTACCACTGTGAGGTACAGAAGTGTTCTCCCCATGTTGTAGTTGTGGATCTAAGAGAGATGATTTGGTTTTCCCAACTTTCCAGTAAATCTGCAGAAGGATGAGGAAGCAACTTGGTCTCTGCAGTGGCATCTATCATCCTTCCTATTATATCCAGCACCATTTCTAGCATGTAAAGTTGAAAATTCATTAGAAAGCATATGACAATCCACATTAACAGCAGTGGACTCATGCTGTCAATTCACTTCTTTTGTCTGCTTTTTGAAGGAATTTCTGAACAACTGGATTTACTATACTCTTGAGACACAGAAGATGCTGTGTGCACCAAATCTCTGAATTTCCTTTCACCTGTGCTTCCAGGCTAGATCTCAGAGTTATCAGAAAGTAGTTCTGCTGTGGACAGGTTGTGGTTTACATTTATTGTTATGTTATTTTAATTTGAACATAGAAGCTAACATGAGAGCAAAACTTCAGTAATGCTAAGCACCAAAATATCACACTCTGCAATTCGAAGTATTCTAGTGTTTGACTGGGAGAAAGATACAGTATCTCCCACAACTAAGATAAAGGCATTCACAAAATAATGGTATAAAACACGCAGAGTCTCAGGGTTTTTAAATAAAATGTAAGTTCTATTAGTTCACATGTTAAAGAAATATACTGCTATTACACCATTACAGCATACTTACATTGGAAGATAACCCACAAGCTTCAAGGACCCAGTAAATAAGCATCTCAAAAGGATATTGTAAATATTGTCTATATATAGAGTATGTCATATACAAGTTGCAGTTCACAATACATCACACTGCGGTTATACATAAATAAAACTATAGACTTCCCCTGCATTTTGTATTCCCAGCCCTGACTTTCTCTTCCTGATTAACTTCTGTGACAACATCACACTTGTACTTTACATTTCACTGTTTGATTCTGTAAGGGAAACAAACTTGATTTATTCAGCGATGATCCTGAAATCAACAGCCTAAAATTCTTCAACCTGATTATGAAGGTTGCTAGATAACTTACTCACTCTAGCAGTACGTCTCTGATAAGCAGGCAAGTACTTGCTGATGAGAATCACCATTCTTTGGACAGCTTTATCATCAGAACTACAAACAGCTGTTCTTGAAACCAAGCTTTGGCTTCATTGCATTAAGCTTTGCTCACCATTCGTCTTTCCAACATGAGAGCTGGTAATGGCACACACTGTTTAAATCCCCTTCAATTTATCCTGTCATATTTTATTCCAACAACATAAACTGTGATATTGCAAGATACTGAGTGTTACAAAGTACTGCGTGACTTGTACTCCTATGAATGTCAATTAGAGTTCAGTTTCTTACAAAACTGGGATGATATTCCCTATCTTCTGTGAACAAATAATCCATGAAAACAAAAAAAAAAAATTCTAATATGCTGCATTAAGTATATTTCCCCAGCTAAATATGAAAGTCTTCTTGCAGACATTGACAAATTCTGAAAATAATTTTGCCAACAATAAAGCAAAAGCTATTAGTAGATTACAGATCTGCAATTCAGCATTCAAATCAGCAGATCTAGTGTCTTTCTTACAGTCCACAAGTTTGAAGTGAAATCCACAGAGGTTTTAAGAGTATTTTATGAACTTTACCAGACTTTGAGGTTCTGCACAGAGTGAACCTTCTTCAGATCACCCCCTTGTGATGTTCACTGTTTGAATATTTTCCTTGGAAAAATATTTCCAAGTTTGCAATTGGCCTTCATCCTTTATGATCTCTGCCCTTATTCTTAAGCTATACTAAAGTGGACATAGATGCAAATGTATCATTAACTATACATCCTGATACTTTGTGGTTTTTAACCTGCTCTACCATTCCCTCTAAGTGTTAGAATAAGTATCCAGCAAATCTGAGGAGGTTTTTCAATCATTTGTCCTTCAGTCTAGATTTTGAAACAATTTAATGTGGTATTTTCAAATATAACTGAGTCACCAGTGAGCACACAACCAGTACATGGAGTCAAACTGTTGCCATCTGTATATTACCTAAATGCTGGACTGCATCAAATCTAGTCTATACTAAGGCTGGATATCTCACTTACTCAAGATAACCAATTCTGCCAAGAAATAGAAAGGAAAATAGCATTTTTTAAAAAGTAAATACTGAAGGATAGTAATTTATGGTAAGAAAGGAAGGTTTTAATACAGAATTTTTGGTGTTCAGGTACATGTAAGGAAAATATTCAATCAATTACATCATCACATATTGTCTAGAAAAATGTATAAATCAGCTATAATGGAGATTATAGAATCAAGTAGAACAAGTTGTGTCCTACTGATTCCAATTACTAAGAATAGAATTTTAAAAATGGAAGAAATGAAATAATATTCCAGCAATGTCTGCTGGCAAAACTGACCTGTCAGATCTATGACAGTCTGACAGCATTTTGAACAGCTCTGAGATTTTTCCAAGTCATGTTAAGATCAACTTCATCCTTCAACAGCGTAGTGCCAACACAGTCTGCACCTATACCAGCCATTTACTATTAAAGGAGAGGCTCTATTTAGGTTGAAATTTGTGTTGCACTGTTGGTGTGCTCCACAGTCCCAGTTGTGGGAGAGGGTGCCCTTGGAACACCCCTCCTGTTGTGTGGACAGAGGTTCCTCCAGCAGCTGGTGCTGCCCACAGATAGGGGATTGTGCTCACAACTACAAGATGACCTTGGGTGGCTGAACAGCAAACTGCTATTGGTCACATATTAGGATCATAGGGTGATCTGAGTTGGAAGGGACCACAGGAGCTTTCTCATTCAAACTTCTGCTCACAGCAGGGTCAGCTCCAAGATCAGATCAGATTACTCAGGGCATTGTCCAGTTCATTCTAGAAGACTTCCAAGGATGGAGCCTCCACAGCCTCCTGGGGCGGACGGTGAGTTTAGGTACACAGTGGCTGTCTACAGTTGGCAACTGGCCTGAATTTCATTGCCCATATACACAACATGTCCACTCTGAGCCCTCAAAACAAAATGGATTGGCCTCGTCCTTCCCACACCCATCAGTAAAGGAGACGCTGTGTGCCAGATGAATCATAGTGTATGAATCCCACCTCCCCCTCAGATGTAGTAAATGCAGCTCTGCTGCAGCACCAAAACTGCTTTCTGACAGAAATACCTTATTAACTGTAACTTCAGGAGAAAGGGAAATCTTGAACTCACCCGAGTTACATGTTCATATACTAAAAGAATCATTATTAATCATGTCTTTGGAGCCTGTCCTCTAGAGACCACTTTTTAAAGCAGCTTCCATGGATGATTTTCATGTGTGCAGGAGCAATTCTCTTGGTATCGCTCTCAGGAATTGGTTATTTTCACTGTCTCTTAGAGAATTAATTCAGCAAGAGACAACGGAGAACAGAATCAGGTCCTTATTTACAAAATAACCCCTAAAGGCTTCAGTTAATATAAAAGAAAACAAGACCTTTTCTGAACTTAACTTGGCTACTTATCAGTGTTTTCTAAACATAAAGAATATGTAAATATTCTTAAATAAAGTAAAATAAATATATAATAATATTTTCATAATGCTGCTAACATGGTAGTATGCTATCAGTTTTTATATATCAGTCGCATAGGAGACATTCTGTTATGGCATTAACAGAAAAAATATTTTCTCTGTGATTAAGGACTCCAACACACAGTCTGAAAGGTCTCTTTGCTTATGTCAGATGCCCATTACTATAATGCCAGTGAGTCCCCTCTGATTTAGACTCTTTATTTCAGATTATATTAAATCATACCCAAATCCTTGGTACACCTCCTGACAAGATCCCTGCACTAAAGAAACATGCAGGCTTTTGAAACTCAAAATTAGAGCTTCAGCCTTTTTGATGAGTACTTGTTGTAGTCCTATTCATTTGCAGTATTGTCTCAGTTATGGATGGATGCTGCTCTGTTTTATGAGTTTTTACTGATCTATAGAAAGAAGACATCTTTCCCAACAATTGCCGCAAAGACAAAAGCAGATAAAAAGGAGAGCTTTGTCACGTAGGCTACACGCAACAGTAATTAAGCCTGGGAGTAAAAACAGGATTTCAGTTTCTCCCTGAGGAAACCATTCTTGAAGAAAACCTTATACAAAGGTTACCCGTCTTCTCCTAATTGCATGAACAGAAAATGTTATAGAAAGACCATTTTAATTATAACTACATTCATTTCTATCAAAACTGCAGGTGTACACACTTACAAATGTAAATTCAATAAAGCTTACCCTCCTTTTTCAATTCTTACCAGATAAGAATAGCTAATCTGAAAACTCACCTTTTAATTGCACCTCTTGACATGTCAAACCACATACAGGCATTGTGTTCAAAGGCAGCAGTGCATAATCAAGCTGTATATAACCATAAAGACTACCTTCTGGTGTATAGCTCTAGATACACACCAACAATTGCCGCAAAGACAAAAGCAGATAAAAAGGAGAGCTTTGTCACGTAGGCTACACGCAACAGTAATTAAGCCTGGGAGTAAAAACAGGATTTCAGTTTCTCCCTGAGGAAACCATTCTTGAAGAAAACCTTATACAAAGGTTACCCGTCTTCTCCTAATTGCATGAACAGAAAATGTTATAGAAAGACCATTTTAATTATAACTACATTCATTTCTATCAAAACTGCAGGTGTACACACTTACAAATGTAAATTCAATAAAGCTTACCCTCCTTTTTCAGTTCTTACCAGATAAGAATAGCTAATCTGAAAACTCACCTTTAAATTGCACCTCTTGACATGTCAAACCACATACAGGCATTGTGTTCAAAGACAGCAGTGCATAATCAAGCTGTATATAACCATAAAGACTACCTTCTGGCGTATAGCTCTAGATACACATGTGATGGCACATATAATTGCATAAAATACTTTCTATTGCCTTCCAGACTGGATTTTAAAAGGTGATGCATAGGTACACGTACAGCTTTGTGTGTGTGTGGTTATACATATATGCACACAGACCAGAAGCAAAAGAAGCTGGTGGACATCTGTCTAGAGAAGTGATGACAATAGAGTTTACTTGGCATTCCTTATTAAACTGAAACTGTATATTATTTACTTTTTAGCTGGTGAGTCCTGCTCTTCCCTAGGGTGTTTATACTTTCATCACCACTCAGTAGCAGATCAGCAACTTTATCTATACAGAAGAGTGAATACCAAGTGACTCAGCCTAATGGAGCACATCTCCATACCCATTTAGATTATCAGGCCTGGTTTTGCATTGCATGCATTTTCCATGCAATATCAGGTTGAAAGTCTTAATCCCTATTTTCGAAGTACTCAATGGCTGAGCAACAATATATTAAATAGTTCAAAAGCAACGGGGATTTGGCAAATAATTTCACCCTTCTGGCACAATGGAACTTTCTACAGTAGAATTTTTCTCAGTAAAATGCATTATCATCAGAGATGGGGCTCACCTTCCACTTCAAACGCAAGTTGTGTTTCTTTCAATCTTCTCTAACAACCATATGCACCTTTCTAAAAAGCCAGAACAGTCAGTTTCACAATATGCAACCCTCATCTTAGGAAAAGGATGAAATTGCTAATAGGATATTATATATTGTATATCACATATTATTATAGTATATTGATTGTACTCGTTATATATATTTACATATTAATATGTTATATTAAACATTAATGACATTAAATAAACTTCTGAAAGGAGCAACAATGAAAGGAAACTATTTCCTTACTTAAGAAGTGTTAAGTGCAAAACAAGGCTGTGGCCAGTCACCCTTCCTTACTCAACAAATGCTTTGCTTTGCTGAGGTACAATAACTGATAAATATCACTATCCTATGGCAAGAGCTTGGTAAGTTAGCGAAGATACTGTATGCAACACGACAGCTTTTTTGTAGCTTGTACATGCCTATCCACACGTGTCCACATCCACAGCCCAAGGAAGAAAAGAGGTATTCACCACCTTAATACAGTCTAATCTTTTTTACCATACCCGTCTAAGCTGACTAGTCTGGTTAAAGCATACTGGTTTCTGCAGCCAAGAGAGTGATTCAGGAGCACAAGATAGCTCCTATAGCTCCTACGGCGCCTGACTCCTGTTGTTTCCCAAGCCCTAATGACCCACTGCCCAGCTAGAAACGGATCAGATGAGATGTTTTTTGGCACAAACTCAGAGCAGACTCACGGTCTCACCACTGGTTTCACATACTGCCTGTGCTGCTCCATTTGACCCCATGCCATTACAATATATTAGAGTCTCTCTATTTTTCAGAGGGGGTTTACCAAGGTAATTTGGACAGACCTTATTTTGATATAGTGTATTAGACAGCATTTCTCAATAAACATTGAAATAAATCATCCTTGCTATTTCATTTTTTTTCACTTAATCCCCAATTCACAAAACTGGGTTATTTTCAATGGGTTTACCACATGAAACAGTGAGAAATAATAATAGCCAGCAATTAAGTCAAATTTAGCACTTATTACTCAACAAGAATTGCCTAGGAACAGAACATGTTTTTCATAAATGCATTCATTGTTCGGAATTCTTTTGAGCATGTTTTAATGCATGAGCCTCCTCTCCTACAGACTTTTAATAAGCTGCTCATTCCATGAATGTATCTTAAGTTGGATACTCACAATTCAATAGCAAAGTTAATTTGACAGGTCTCAGGCCAAACATGTCTTTTGCTGATTACACAAGCATAACTCACCTGATCTGCATCGTGTCCATTCACGAGCCTGAATCCCGTATTTATGTTTCATTAATATTCTCCAGTAATTAAAACTACCCTGTTTTTCTAACTACTCCTATGAGTAGCCATGGTCTCCTGAACAGAGTTGAGCTACCTGCAGGTGGAAATCAGTGAAACAACTTCACCCAGCTCTGTTCCTACTTCAAGCACAAATCCAAGAAGCTATATGCTTGAAATCTGACTATAAGGTTCTAAAGACAAAACACACAGTGTTTTGATATTAATGATATTAAGATTATTCTGCTTGTCTTCTGTTTGTATAAAAGAAAAATATGAGCTATTGTCTTGCTGCAAGTGCCATACACTTAGTGTCAATTGTTAATGATTTCGTAGCAAATGCATAAGTGATCCACTTGGTATTCATCAGCTTTGTCTCACAAAGTGTCTGCCCTCAAAGACTTTTTTAAAATGTGTACAAAGTCTGCAGTACCAGACATGGTTTTCTGGACCATTTTCTTTTACAATTCATAATATAACTGCACATCTATTACAAAGTTACAGGTTGCCATTTCCCTCTTTTTAATTTCAATTATAACTTGCAAAAAAAGTCAACATCCCCTTACAATAGGAATCACTCAGGTTGAATACTTATTACGTGATCAAAATAGAAAGCGAGGAGTTTGAATAGGCACACTGTATTTATATTGTTCTTTGACTGTATCCCAGCTTTAGTATCCCAGCACAGAGAATCAAGTCTTTAAGTTAAAAATAGTCTTCAAGTCTTTGGTTCTTTAAGTTAAAATTAGCACTCGAAAACATTCACACTTAGGGAATTATAGCACGAGCAACAAATCTCACCACTTCGGTTGCAACATGTGATAACGCTCTTCTGCAACACCCGAAAAGCTCACATAATGGGATGTTCCCTGTTAGGTAGAGACTCGGGAGGCGCAGCAGCCCCAGGCTGGGTGTAAAGGGGGCTCTGAGACAGAAGCTAGAGCATGGTCCCGCAGATGCCGTACTACACATCCAGCCTCCATCCCACCAAACCGGGGCAACAGCATCAGGGTGGATGATGGCAGTGCCACAAGGCAATGAAGTCGATCCGCTTCGGGTCCGTGTGGCACATCTCAGGTCCATACGCTCTTTCAGTCACCAGCCTTCATCCCGCAACTTGTGCAGTTCACAACCATGCAAAATGAGAGTGAAATAAGCAGACAGATTGGATTCGGCACTTAGGCTTTGCACAAACACAGGAGGCCTCACACCGTGCACAGCAGTAAAGAAGTCAGCCTAACATTTCTCCAAGTTGTTTACCAGCTAGCTCTCGTGCCCACATATTTGCAGGCTGCTAAAAATGACAACATCTCTACATTTCATCTGGCTCCTACTAGCTGTCTACCATGGTTTAAAATCTCCAACCTGACCACTGAATCAAGCGGGAGCCTGTAATGAGAGGAGTCAGTGAAGATCTGTTCCACCCTTGGGCACAAAACAAAGCACCAGTATTGGTCAAATCTCTGCACAGACTTGTTTTCCTGGGTTGGCTTGGTTATCCGTTCACCAGAACTCACTACACATAATAATATTGGCTAACTAATGTCTTCAAATATACACCATCATATGCAAGAATATACAAGGAGATTAATGATATCATATCTATCTTTTAAATGCAATAAATTTGTGCATAGGATTGTTAGTATCAATAGACTAATACCTGGCAGGACTAACTACGTATTTTGTCAAAAAGCCAAATATATAAAGCATCAAATTAATAACGGCATAGCTGCTTCTTCAGAACTTAAATAGCACAGTAATGGAGAAACATTCTCTGGTTTTTGTCTCCTGTTTTTTGTCACTGCAAGTATTCCCGAATTTTACAGGTTTATATATATATATATACATTTATATACACATAGCATGTGTTAACCTCACAAGATAATAACCCACAAGCAAACCCAAATTCAGTCACAAGGGTGATTAGAGCAGTTTTATCCTGACTTTGGCCACTCTTTGGAAGGGGTCATCTCGTTTTGTTTTAAAATGTTGGGGAACCTTTCCACAGGGATCTCCACCTTCCTGCTCCTGCAAAAAGGTAGAGGTACTTTCCTTGACTGCTTCCACCCTGTGCTGCTCCATGGCCCTCCCTGGCCATGGACAAGGCCTCAACCTCGTCCCTTCACAAATTCTAGCATCGAGCATTGCTCATGCCCAGTTTCCCACTTCTCCCAGAACTACTGCTTTCCTTTTTCTCCACACAGAGTACCTATTTAGAGAACCAAATGACCAGCTCTCTTACCTCCTACCTCACGGGTATTATTTCCAAACAGCTCTTACCCCTTTCCTCATCTCACCTTTTCCCCCCTGGGCTCTGATTACATGCAGATGGGGGTAAGAGGGAGAAACACACAGATCCTGAGCATCTGCTACACGTTCTCCTTTGCTTCCCTCTCTCCCCCACTTCATCCCAAGTAAAGGGAGAAGGTGGGTAAGGAGATGCGGCGGACTTCTTGGTTTGCCCCACAGGTTGCTGCTCCCGGGACATCAGAAACCGGTGCAGGCTGTGCAACAGCTGCCTCAGCTGGAAGCATCCTGCACCCCAGTCCAAAGCCATCTTCCACCCGCCCGCTCTGGCAGCCATCCCACCCTCTGCAGCCAGCACTGAAGCAGAACTGCTGAGCTGTCAGCAACTTCTCACAAGAGGCCAATTTTTACACCGCATAATTGTAGCAAAAAAAAACAAAAAAAAACTGTTTACCACTATATCAATATTTGATGCTGAAAACAGTAAAGAGGAATCTTGGCATTTTAGCAAGAGTAATCTCTTGGAAGAATCTGAAGAGGTGACAAGGGAACTTTCAGCAACATAAGTCATAATTAGGACTGAGCCAACAAGCAAATTCTGAAGCTGCTATTTTAACACATTATTTTTATCACTAAGTCATATGCATAATGTTAATAGACATAATATGCGAAAACACACAAGCACTTTGAAGAAGCAGATCAATAGACACACTATGTGTCTATATCTATATAGACAACTAAGCGACTGACTATTCAACATTACAGAAGTGGTAGGGGGTTTTGTGTTTCTGAAAACAGTTCTCTTGTACAACATTCACTCCTTCACTGATGAGTTCTAGTCCTAACTTTCAGAATACCACTTAGTTTTAGACAAACCTGTTTCACTTCAGGCTTCATGAGGTTCTTGAATTAGAAAAAAAAAAAAAAAAAAAGGAAAAAAAAAATTCATGAGAGTTGGCAACCCGTGTTAAATTTGCATGCATATCTGATTAGCTGCATCTTTAGAATACACAGTCTTACAAAATATTGCAAAATTATTCATTTTAATTTTTTTAAAGTCTGGATTGAATTCTGTCAAAATATAAAGCCTGTTTTCTTTTTCCATCCATCCCCACAAGTGACTATAATCCAATTTTCCTTTGAAACTGTAACATTTTATTTTACATTGGTTGGGAGTTAGGAACAAAAAGAGAAAAACAGTAATAGGGAAGAAAAAGGAATTTGCTAGCTTCATCTTTATTTAAGCAGACAGAGAATGAAATAGGACTTTTTTCTACAGTTAGTCCTTGTCTTCCATCCTCTTCCCCAGAAGGTATCTCGAAGAGAAGGCTCCAAAATGGTTAATCAAAGCTTACAGAAATCAGTCTCAGGGGAAGTTTTATCTATCTCCTACATGGCCTCAGCCAGAGAGTTCAGACTACTGAGATCACCGTACAGCAAAGGAGCCAGGATGTTACAGATCTAGATGCTGCTAGGAGACCTGCTCTGGCTCACCTACCCAGACAGTGTCAGAAGGTTAAAAACATAGCCACCATCCAGGCTTAGGTGCACAAGTTGTAGGGAACCAGCAACAAACAAGATTCTCATCAGTTTGTCAGACTGACTGGGACTTATTTTCTGAGACTGGAAACCAGGGTGTTGCAGGAAGATTCAGGGAGGAGAGTTGGGGTCCCATTTTCTGGCCCTGAAGAAGCATTTGGTCCTGAGATGCTGCTCTTTCACCTTTGCTTGTGAAGGCTCAGACGACAAAAGCTGCATTTCAGGCTGTGATCAGATCTGGCAAACATCCATTTCAGCTGGCAGTCTCAGCTCCCGAGCTTGGCCTCTCACATGCGGCAGAGCTGCCTGAGAAAGCTGCTGATGGCCTTGTCATTGCTCACCATGTCACATGGGACAACCCCAACCCATCCCACCTCCCCAGTGTATTTGGGAAGTCAAAGTAAGGAAGAACAAACAGTTCATTCAGAGGAAGGAACCAGTCTTACTTTCTGCCTCTTTATCCGCCAAGCTGCTGCATGTGACAATCTCCTTCAAACCCACCCCCATCTCAAAGCTGATTCAAAACCTTCTTCTTGGTCAAGTAGGAGTAAGCCCACGTGAGCCATCTTTCCAATCACAGGGTCCTCACAACAACCAGAAGCTTCCAGCAAGACACAACCACCTGCCTTCATCCCACCTTCCTCAGTGCCTTGCTGGCACCCATGGCTCAACGAGAAGGCTCTCCAACTCATGTCTGGAAAGGTTATGGTTACATGCAAATAGCAAACAATGTACCAATTGGCATAATCACTGATATTATGTGCCACACAAACAAAAGCTGAAAGTCTGTAACAAACACAAAACAAATTATGTGCGTCTGTGTGCATAAGCTAAAACTAAAACCTCTCCTTCCCTTCTCTCCTCGTTCCAAAGGTATACATTCTTTATTCCATAAATATGCACTATGTAAACTGCCAAATAATACTATGAGAAAAGCTGTATCAAATTGTTTAAATTTTATTTACAATAATACAGGCAGCATTTTGAATGCTGTATTTTGCTCAGTGTGAATATCTGAACACTGAGGCTACTTTCTCAAAACAATATTTACAAAGTTTTTAGACCTCATTTCAAGACTTCCATACAGTGTCCTGGGTGTGTTTGTATAACACTTTCCGAAAAGAATAGCAATGCAAAACCCAGGCATCTATTCAGAAAGTGCACAGAGGAAAAATTTGCAGTGGCTACACTGATTTTGCTTCAGTACTTTACATACATTTGACAAAAAAACCCTCTTCCATAAGGACTTCCTATTAGGAGGTTAGAAAGCCCAAAGTAATAAACCATTCTCGGTGTCATAAATAAAATTCATCCACTTCTGTGGTGAAACACCGCCTTTAATTTTTCATTGTCCTCTTATAGCTTTAAATAATGTGGTCACCATAGTTCATTTTCTTAGTGGTGAAACTTTATGCTCTAGTTCATAAAAATAGAGCATCAAGTTTAGCCACAAGAAGAATACTTAGTAGTGCCTGGTCATGTTACCGTATAGGGGAGAAAGCAGGAAACAATGACAGAAAATCTAGGAGCAAATAAACTATGAATCCTGAATACTTCTATCAGTTCCTACACAGCAGCTACTAACTCGGACAGCAACTGCAACACAGAGTCTCTGTAGCTAACCAGGTGGCAGTCCTCAACCCTGAAAGGCGTTTGGACACTAACTCCTAGGAAGAAAATGGCACCTACCTAAACTACTTTCTGCATGGGGAAGGGACAACTCCTCTCCCCAGTTAGGCTCACATCAGTAACAAGATGGCATGAGGTGCCTGGCATCGGTCTGCATCCATAGGAGTTTTTTAGCCCCAGATGAGCACCAGTTCGAGATGGGTCTAGACAGCTTTGCTTGGAGCCACTTGGACGTCTCTGCATGGCACTCCTCAGCACACCACGTTATAGGCAACATTATTCACTTGGGCACAGTGCAGCACAAGCACACACAGGCAGCTTGGTTTCTAATCACACCTGAGCTAATAAGCTCTCCTGAGACTTATTAGTGTCAGCTTGAGCTGTCTGGAAACGTCTTGCCCACATTTAAAAAAAAAAACCTCTCAGTCATTCCTCTGAAAAGGTCTAGTGCATCCGTGAAGTAGAGCAGACGTCTGTAAAAAGCACCACAGAAGACCTCAGACTGTGTATTTGTAATAGACTTACTAGCATTTAGCAGCTAAAGCCTTGTGCCACGCATGCTCCAGCCCAGGATTTTGATCGGTGGGCAGGGAGGGTGTTCTCTCTGGTTTTGCTCCTAACACCTCTGGCAAGCTGTCTGGGAGGTACTCCCTCAAGGTGCTCCTGCAGCGCTCGGGCGGTGAAGGGGAAGAATAAAAACCAACAGGCAATCAAGTCACTAAAGCCCAAATCTATCATAATTAGTACACATAATGGAGATCAGTTAAGAAGAAAGTCGACTGCTCTGCCAACAGGAGGTTGCTTTATGCCAGGGCTTCTCATTCCTTCCTGGTACAATGGCCTACAAACTGAGGGATTTAATCCTACTGCTGCAGTTAAAGCAATACAGCTTTCTGAAGTCAATTAGACCTAACATTTGAATGCTTGATTTTGCAGCTCCTTTTAATGAATTTTAATTTAATTGTTTGTTTTTAATAATGTATTGACAAATATTGTCAAGCAGCAACAAAAACAAGTTGAAAACAAGCACTGTGATTACATGCAGCAGGTTTAACTGCCTCACATCCCTGGGAGCTATTTACTTTTTTTCAGCATCTGAATGCCAGGGTATGAAGTCTAATAAGCAAAGAATAGTTTTATGGTTAAGGCATTGAAAAATAAGGTTATTCTTAGAAAGAGCATTATACAAAAACATTGTCATCATGCTTTTCTATTCCTCTTTTCCCTATCTCTAAATAGAGGTTAGTAAGAGTCCCTTAGCCCATAGAAATTTTGGAAGTCCTAATTAGCATCCGCAGAATAATTTATGATCATGGATGGATACAACTACTTTAAAGCAATTAATTTTTATTGGCTATATTTTTCTATAGGGCATCTGAAAAAAACCTGCATGTTGCAAACTGCAATTTCTATCTACTGTATAGAAAGCAAAAGAACACAGAGCTCCTGGTTATGCTCTGTTCTCTCAGAGCCGTCAGTGCACTACTGAAGGAATGGATTTAAATGGACCTGATTTTAAAGGAAAAAAAGTAAAACTACCACTCATCTGACAGTTTCCATAGCACTAATTCTTCTTTGCACTATTTTCCCTGGAAAAAAAAAAAATCAAAATGCTTGGCATTATCAATGAAACCAGACAAAAACTTTTACCTCTTTCTCCTGAAAATCACTACAGTCACAAAATATTCTGGAGCAGTTTTCATTACTTCTATTCATACAGGGAAAAAGAAAGGTAATGCACTTGTTTCAGATACTATATTATGCGGCAGTCCTTCTAGGAGGTAAGTGCTGTTGTGACAGAAGCAAATCTCCACAGCATCACTGATGTGAAAGAAAACCTTTCCGTTTTCATCGGCTGAGACGCTCTTCTATGGTGACTATGGTTTGGCTAATTTTTCTCCCGAGGCTGTTGGTATCTTCCTGCAGATCCAGTAGCTTAAACATAGGAGAACTGTCAACATTGTCCCCACGTCATATAGAGAAATGCTTATGACTCCTGGGCAATTTTCTTTCACATGTTCGTAGAGGGAAGGCTGCAGTCAGAGCAACTGGGGCATGACTTTTTCTCTTTGTTCTCCCCCTGTCATCTCAGCCCCCTGGGGTCAACGTTGAGCAGTGTTTCCAACCTGAACCAGGAAACTAGAAAGCCGGTCAAGAAATGTGTGCCTGCAGTGAGGATGTTTATTTACATCATATGCTCATGCCTTAGCTTCATGCCATAGCCATAGTCAAGAAACTGGTTTTAAAGCACCAGAAATACTAGAAAAAGGGGTGATCTCAATTCTGCAACAAGCAGGAGGTGGTTCTTTGTTCCCCAACCTTGTTGATAGCTGAAGTCACTCTCACTCAAGCATAAACACCTGGAAATACATCCCACTCTTTCTGCCTGCATTGCACATGCTGTGTTCAAGTCATCTGGATACCAACCACATCCAGCTTTGAACGGATGCTCAAAGTGCGGTAGAACAGGTAATATTGCTTCCTCTCATGTAAATATTGTATGTTAGCAACTCTTTGTGAGTCACAGCTCAGATTCTGTGATGAAAGTTGCAAAAAGCCCTCGCCATTCATCTACCTGCTTACACCCACAAGCAGTAGCCATTAGAAGTCACTATTTGTCAAAGATTTGAAACAACATCCTGTAACTTGTTATTTTAATTTCTGCAACATATGACAGTAGCGTACGCTGTCAACTGATCAGAGGAAATTGAGCAGGAGAACTGAATTGCAGTTTAAGTAAACTACCTGTTACAGCATAGGGACAAATGAGTGAGGAGCAGGAAGCACCCACAACACTTTGAAAAAATATTACGAACAACTGAGGTAGAGTTGTCAATTTTAATTATTATCTACCTTAAAGAAGAGTACTGGTTTTGCCGTTGTGTCCCACATGTTACTGGCAATCTAGGAATTGGGTGCCTTTTCAATCAACAGAATTGCACCACTCTGTGTGAGATCTGCGACGGATTTGTTACAACTGGAAGAAATGGGATATTACTGTATGACCTGTCTCTAGCCTTCTGGCTACTGCAGAAAAAGCAGACATGGCTTTTCCCACCTTGTCAAAAATCAACCTCCTGGACATCCCTCTATGCCCAGAATAGAAGAAATCAGTTTGTGCCAGCCACTCTGCAGGAAAACAGGGGAGAGAAAGAGCTGCGTTCTGCCTGTCCTCAGTATGCCAAGTGCAGGACTACGTACAATCTCGCCCTTACCATATGAATAGTGCCATTTAAATGAGTGTACATTATTGTATGGGCGTTTTCTTGAGATGCAGCTGGCACAGTCAGCACATATTTTTAGTGCTTTTTCTCCTGACCATGGCAATACTGCGCAGATAAAGTGGAGGCACTCCATAATAAAATCCTATCCTTTGCCACTGCCCAGTGAGATGCTGAGTTTGGACAGAAAGCAGTAAGTAATGTGGAGTCTTGGGATGAAGAACAATGACCATCCAAAATTCTCTTTTAACTGTATGATGACATTATTCTTAATAATTTTTGTCCCTGAAAAGGTATTTCAAGCAAGACAGGTTTCCAGTCTTGGTTCTAAAAGTGAAGATGTATATGACCATGTCTTCAGTGCCTCCACTCCTATATATACTGTGACCTATTTAGTTAATAAGAGAGAACAAGCCACTGATAAGACAAACGAAGCATTACCTGCCTTTTATCTCTGGAACATTTTCAAAGACCAAGGAAGACTGTTAGCAAAGAAATTTACTTAGTACCAAGGTTAGCTAAAGTAAACAATGAGTAATTACTGTCTTATAAAAGACATTGTAAAGATACAAATACTTTCCTTATTTCCTACTTAAGTATTATCCTATTTATATAAGTAAAATCAACTTAGGCTAAAATAGTAATAAATAAAACAAACTAAATATAATTCACTTTTCATCAGTTTTCATGCTGCTTGTTACATGTGAACATTTTTCTTAGTTTAGGCAATAAAAATACCCTACAATCTTTAATTTTATTTCTTTACTGGTTTGCTCTCTCTGACATGCATATGTTTGCTGCTTCTATTAATAAGGTTCTGTATATGGCTATATTTTATTATTTAAATTTTTATTACACTAAGCCACTGGACAACTCCCTAACTGTGTCTTTTAGGAAAAAAAAAAATACAACATTTAATGCCACGTTATAAGGAGACAGTCCTTAATAAGTCAATATAGTTTCACCTATTTACATAAGTGACAACTTCAGCCCAGCAGTCTTGGTGGCTCTTGTGTCTCCTCAGACTTGCAAGTAGGCGGTATTTTTCTGTTGTATGTATCATACAGTATGTGAACGAAAAGTATCAGTTCAGACATGAGCCTTTGAATTGTAGGAATTGTCATCTCTGCATATGGAGCTCTTCAAAGCTGCAGCCTGAGACTTGATGAGATGGCACAGATCATGCAGCTCGGCATGAACGTGCTGTACGGTGAGTCGCTGGAGACAGTAAAATCAGTCCTTATCTGGGCCTCCTGAGGTATCAATAATGGCTAGGAAGAGTCCAAACATGCAGAGAGAGAGGAAAGGCAATCTGCAGTACTTTTGTTCCAGTTTCCAAAAGCAGAAGGAAAGGAAAAAAAAAAGGTGGGAGGAAAGATACTCAGAAAGAATAACTTCTTAGTCTCTGAAGGAAAAATAAAACAACTGGATAGTTTGCAGGAATAATGCATCTTAAATACAGCAAATTTGTACTTGCCTTTTGCTACTAATCCTTGTAACATAGTCAAATGTTAGTAGCTTTACCTGGGTAAGGCTCAGACAGGGCCTTGAGCTGCTATTACTGAACTGATACAATTTCTGACTGATTGAGCTCTTCATTAAATCTATCAAGATACCAGAATGTATCGCTAAAACTATACAGTTGGGAAAGGCTGCTTAAGAAATTGAATGTTAATATTACCTGTAAAAGGCAAACAGGCCAGTTGCACCTTCCATTCTACATTGTTGCTAACTGAATAGATCCCATTTATTAAATAAGCGTAGGGAAATTTTCTCTCCAACTCCCATCCAAGACAAGGGCAGTGCTTCCGCTCACTGAAAAGACCTTTGGCTGGGGTTGAATGGCTCCAAACAAAAAGGGCTTTTTGATAACACAACTAATATTCTAAGACATGACAACGAAACCATGAGCCCCATCCCACCATTTACTTTCCAGTCTGCCTTTAAGAGCATTTTGTGATCTGTTAACAGCAGAATGGGAATTTGTATAATGTGTATTAAACTATTTATCTCTCAAGTTATCACTAGACATTTTAAACTAAAATTTCCTGCAAAGAACCAAAATCTAATAGAACCACCATGCACTGTAAAATCCTTCATGCTTCTTTGTACATGACAAACTGTGAGATATCAGAGTAGTATTACCAAAATTGACCTGTAAGTGTTCTTTCAGGTCCTTACACATTCATCATAAATATGACTATTTGGCTCCTGTTTAGACATTATCTTCTTAAATCCCTTACAGTATCGCCAGAAATGGAGCAAAGTCGAGTGGACACAGCTGAAATGGCTGCCGCATGATGAAGAAGAACCAAAATAAATGTAATTTTTTAAGTATTAACAGCCTTGTGGTATCCATGAGTCTGAAAGAGCAGGAAGGGAGGGGAGTACACAATGAATACAGGATAGTACGTGGGAGTGCAGAAAGGCTCTCTATAATACAATTAAAACTAGTTTTCTTTTTATACCTTGTGTAGAACAGAAGAACTTTCAGTAATAAGACTCAAAAATTTTGATATCTCAGCCACAAACCCCAAAGCTCATTTGCGGGACATTTGGGTACCAGTGGATTTACCAGCTTTTTTCTTTTCTCCCCCTACTCCACTCACACAAATCCCTCTGCACACAAGCTGGATGCTACAGTGAGCAGGACTTGTGCTCTCTTTAGAGAAATTTCAGAAGCCTTTTCCCTTCCCATCTGTTATTCAAATCCACCCTAATTTGCTCTGAGCAGAGCTTGTTCTCAGAAGGGCAGTATTTGCCCCACAGCACCATAAACTCAAAGCTCAAAATCTCCTTGCTCCTCAACCAAGGGTTTCTTCCTTTATGAAACAGCTTCACCACACTGAACCTTATCAGGTAACGGGGCCACACTGAACCTTATCAGGTAACGGGGCCACATGGAACCTTATCAGGTAACGGGGCCACACTTGACCTCTTCAGGCAGCAGGCCCACACACCACACTCTGCTGGTGGCAGCAATTGCCACCATGGCATTGAAAGCAGGCACCAGATACTTCCTCTTATCACTGAAGGGAACTGTAGGAGAAGGACTCGGAGATCTCTTCTGGACCACAGCAGAGGTGTCCTAGCTTTTTTAAAATACACAAAAACATATAGTGCTGCCAAGGTGCCACACCGTAGTGAAGGATGTGACCTGACAGCAGCTTTGTTTTGTGCCCACAGAATTGGAGAGAGCAGTGAGAAAGCCTTGCTCCACAGCCCATCCCCAGCTGGAAAAATTTCCCCACTATGTGCTCTGAAGCAGGATGTTCACTCTCTTTTCACTCTCTCAGGTGTCTGAAAGGAAGATGGGAAAAGAGCTGAAGGAGCAAGGAGGGAAATCAGAAGATGGACTGTAGTCAAAACCACGACACTGGCAAAAGTCATTTTCCCATCCCATATCCTCTGTGGGCAAAGAAGGGGAAATACAGGTTAAAGAGACTCTGTAACAGGATAATATTTACATATTTGAATTAAAATATTGCCTAATCTCTAATTAGTAACTATGCATCCAGGGGCAAGAGCAGTCATCAGCTGTGGAATATAATGACAAACACGGTGCCTTTTAACAGGGCTATGACAGGACATGGCTAATTTATGACCCTGAAAATAGCGTGGTAACAGTTTGCCCAGCTACAAACGAAACAGAAAAAAGACAACAGGAATGCAAAGGCACACTGATGTAAAGTGAGCTTGTAAAAATATCTGAGCCCTAGAGCTTCAGTTCCATCCTTTCAGTATGAAAGCATTGGGTGGGCTGAAAGATCTGGCTCCTCTTGAAGCGCAGGTACGACACGAGCACACGAAGTACCACACTCCAGACACTCCTACTTATTAGCGCTAAGACAATTCTTAATGTAGAGCTGCTCACCACTAATTTAAACAAATTGCATATAATTGGTTCCTATAAAACCTCCAGAAAACACTGCTTCACTGCCTCAGCCGCCTGACTGTCTTGGTGTGTTCTCAGTTCAAAAGGCTTGGGCACTCAGAAAGCAAGTGTCCAAGCAATACCACAAGAAATGGGTTTGGTATTACGGAGCTTTTTGGCTTAACTGCCCTCCTAAGTCAAAGCACACTGAACTTAAAGCAAGAATTTTTACATTTTGTTTCGGTGATGGACCTTTATTTCATAATTAGTTGAGTGTACTGCAGTCTGCTGAGCAGCACATTACGTACTGGCCATTCCACCAGTGTTCTTTCTGAAGCTTTATAAACTCCCCATTATATCTAGCCCTAAAAGAATTAACATTTTTAGTGGTATTCTTTGAAAAGTACTGCTAAAATCTACCGATGCCACATATTTCTGCACTAGCTAGATCCTTCTGTACTGAATAAAAAAAAAAAAAAAAAAAACACACCAATATATAGTACTGTCAGGGACTTAGGATACTGCTGTTGTACATCCCCATCACATAGGAGGCATGTATCAGGGGCAAGAGGACTACCAGGTAACCCACTTACTAATTTGTATACTGGAATGTTTACAGTTTGAACTTTCATTCTCTGATATTCCTTTTTTAAAATTATTTTTCAAAAGGATTAGAAACTCCTGCCAACTCAGCCTTTCATTTTACAAATTTGCTTTGAGGTCCTTCATTGAAGACACACTGAGACTTCTGAAATCTATTTGTGTAGCCTCCTGTTTGTTCTGGTTTCCACTGTCACCTGTACCTAATACAACAATAAAAAAAACAAGAACTTTGGGATTCTCAGAAAAAGTTCAGCTCTCTTTAGATGGAAAGCCCAAGAAGACCATGCCCACATGGGGCAAATTGTTGTTCTGTCTCAATTATTCATTTGCTGCTTGTTCTATTTGGCTTCTGTAGACCCAGATTGGTTTCATTATACATTAATGCCCTTGAATGCAAACTGGGAAAGACATGCTTCTTCTGCAAATTAGTCACTGCAAGTTAAAATAGACAAGAAGATGGAGCAGACTGAGGCTGTAAGAATTACTCAAGTAATATTAGATTAAGCACAGAACCATTTAATCTGTACAAGAAAAACATTGTCTTCCGTAGAAACAGGGGCCTCTCTTTACAGAGACCAAGGATGGTGGATTAGCAAGAAAGGATTTGTGTATTTAAATTTAGCTACATTTTAAAAACCCAAAGCAATGTACCAAGGCCAAAAAACCCCTTCTTTTCCTTTGAGGAGAAAGATAACTTCTATCACAAGAATTGTCCCATATTCTGTCCATGGAGAGCATCCTCCCTTTGCCCTCCTGTAAAACCCTTCTTTGGAGGTCTTCAATGACTTAATCTGACAATGGAGCACTCCAGTGTAAAGCAGATAGCAAGGAAATTCCAGAAGGATTAAATCTCAACGCTGTTAGTCTGGCCCAAATTGGCTTAACTGCCATGCCATGTGAAAGTTAACATGTGTAATATGTGTTATGGACGTGTTACATTAATGTGCTACTAACTGAAGAAAAGTTTCCAAGATACCAAATGAATTGAGAACTATTTATACAGAAGTATTTTACTCCTCTATTGTTAAAAACACACTACTGGCTTAGAAGATTTGACTCAACTTCCAAATTTACAGAGTGGTTAGAGAAGTTTCAGAAAACCCAGCTCCTTGTAACAAGACCACCTGCTGAACACAGCCCCTCACTGGACTTTATTTTGAGGCAACGGAAAACTATGTCCCATCATCAGAGCTTTTCACAACTGGCTTTAATGTAGGCATTTAAAACATAATCATCTCTGTTCTTGTTAAATGCAACACCTTCCTTAGTTACAGATTAAGTAATGATACTTGGGTTTCTTCAGATTTTTAATATGTAAAGGAACAGTTATCTTAAGGGGTTTTCAGGGAATCCATGAAAAGAGGATAATCCACTGCTTAAATTCAACCTTTTCATATTTAGCATTAAATGCTAGAGTAAACATACCCTTTTCATCCTCAGAGAAAAGAATCAAGAGATTCCAGCGCTATAAACCGATTTTCCTTAAAACTATTTAAAAACAAACCAAAATAAAACAAAATAAAACAAAAAACCCAAACCCAAGATTTATGATTCTAATTTTCATTAATACAAGCAAAATACAAACAAATACACAGGAGTATACTGTCAGACTACAAGCCAGACCCTTTTAATTCACAGACCATGACCAGATTTAGCCGGCCTAAATATTTAAAGCATTAATAATCAGTAAAAATGTTTCTTTACCTGTGCTCCCCACAACTATATACGGGAAGAGAGGGACTGGTGGTTATGTGGGGACAAATATATACCCTTTAATTAAAGGAAGATCAAGAATCACATGCAGTAGCCACTCAGGTTGTTGTCCATATAGCTCAGCAAATAGAAAATGGGTGTGGATTAAAACACCAGGTTACTCGGATGACCGACAGTGTTGACCAGCTTCGTTGCACAAGCACACACAAATGATGGGGTGATCCCTGGTAAGGTCAGTGAGGAGGAAAGCAAGTACAAGTCAGTGAAGTGGAAGAAAAAGGCTTTATTTATAGACAGAGGAAACCTCCTGTCCTTCAGCTCTTCCTTATCTTGGAGCTACATCTTCTTGTCAGAGAGAGGAGAGAGGAGAAAGTAGAAATCTGTTGCATTCCCCAGTAAGACTGAGCTCCCCTTCCTGTCTGGTTTGCCCTCCTCAGAAATTCATTACGATTTGTTCCTTGCAGACTTGGGTCTCTGCTGCTCAGGTGACAGATTTACTCCAAAGAGGGATACTCGGGTCTAATTCCTCCACCAGTTTTTCATAGGGTTAAACAAGAGCACACAGGAAGCCTCTTTCTAGGTGTTCTTCCCTCAAAGGATGAAGCTTCTGCTGAATCTAATATCCCCTTTGCCTGGCTGGCTTGGTGTCATATGTTGTTATTAGTCCAGGTGTGTTCCCACACTGAGGCTGGGGGCAAAGTAAATCACCCTACAAGCACAGCTCACCCTAACTTTCCTTAGTGGAGGTGAGAGGGTTTTCTGATCCTCTTTGGCTGTGCTCATACTGCTAAATAAAAGTGCTAGACTCCTGTTCACTCACACTTGTTCCTTAACTCCCGGGCGGTTTTGGACCATTTCAGCTAGCTCTCTCCAAGCCAAATCTGCTGGGCAGGGTGGTAACTGCAAGTGATGTGGACATGAGCCAGCCAGAGCCATTTGGACTTGGATCAATCCCTGGCCCTTTTTAATTAAGCAATATAAATTCACTCCTAGGTTCCTGAACAACTAGGAGGAGTTTAAGGTGGGGGAAGGATATCAATGCTAAACTGAAGGTGGACAGTTCTTACTCACAATTCTTACTTGCCATCTGTTAGTGAGAAGATGAGACTGGCTCTCCCTTTGAAGTTACTTTAAGATCTCCAGTATAAGCTCCTTCACGCAGATTTATGGTGATCTGCTAGCTCTGAATGGCACCGAACATTCTAACATTTTTCTGCCTACTGGAAGAAAAATGCAAATTAATATTGAACCTATACTACGCTCCTACACAGTGCCTCATGCTTGTAAGCACGCAGAAATGCCTTTGAAACCACCCGATAGAGACAAAAGCTATTTAAATGCTTCCAGTGTTGGATACCTCTATAGTTTATACTGCCCAGTGCACGGTGTCTGATATGAAGATTTACAAAGCTTAAGACCCCCAGAAGCACACGCACTGCATTTTAAAAGTTGCGTTGTAAATCAATGTTGGGAGGAGAGGAGGGAATAACAGATTTCGTTTCACCGGCAGTTACTGTGGCAACTGACTGTTGCAGTTCAGCTTGAGGGCCACCCCCCTGAGTTGACTCCTGTGCCATCTCTGCTGCAGGTGAGCCTGCAGGTGTTAGCCCAGGCAGCTGGAGCACAGGTAGGACTCCACATGCCCGTGCAGGTCCAAAACAGCAAGGGTGGCCAGTCGGGCTCAGGCAGACGGCTTGCAGACCGTCCGTGCGACAGCAGGCGGGCAGGCAGGAGGCCCTGGACAATCAGCCTAAGGTCACCCTGGAGGCCACTCCTTCAGAGCTGCGCAATGACAGCTGGTAGGCTCATGAGAGTGTAGGAGCATCTTCATTTATAAAAGCGAAGCCAACATTTACAAGGATACCTCACCTTTAGCAAGATAGCTATAAATGGAATAAATTGAGAGAAGCTAGACTCTCAAATGTAACTCTCTCAGATGTCCTTGGGAAAGAAACACTTCTAGAAATAGATGTTTTCCATGAAAATGTCCTTAAATTTCAGATCTATTTGCTCTTCAATTGACAAGTAGCTTAAACAATTTCTAAATTCTGCTTCCCTGTAGGACTCTCTTTCACTAACCTTTCTAAATGACTACAGATTCCTTTAATCCCTTTATTATTTACTTTATAATTTCTTTTGTCATTCTGGTTTTTCATCTCCCTCTGAGAATAAGTGGGAGAGAGAGCATCCCACACTATTCATGTATCATCCACACAGCACTTGAAAAAAATCTCACCTAATGTACTAACATCGCATTCTGACTTACTTTTGTTCAAACTTCATCAAGTTCCACCCCCAAATTCTTAACCTATACATATGACTACAAGGGCTTAGTATTTATCTTTTCCTCACCTTTCATCTTAAACCTATTAACAGGTATTCTTTCTGGCAGCCAGCTGAGAACATAGCCAGCTACTGACAGCCAAGGAAAATGGGCCTCAGCAAACATAATGAAATCTCATGTTGATGTTTCTCCTGATATTTTATTAAATGGTTTTAACCTAGACTGCACAACTTACAGCTTGCTTCTGCTTTGGTTATAAAGTCCTAAACTGCTGCCTCTGCTTTCATCCTGATGGCAGCCGGCACAACTGGCGTAAAATCATTCTCATCCAGTGTCTAAGAGGCCGTGAAACTAAGTAAATATGCAGTTAAACTACAATGGTATTCACCTGCACATCCTTAGGTTCAATTATTTTTTCTCATTGTGCTTAAAGAGTGTGTTTTTAATTGAGAGCACTTTATTTTTTTAGGTATCAAGGAACCCCTTAGACTGTGTTCTCCTAAGTGTTGTATGGCAATGGTCAAAGCACACGTGATGTCGAAGTGCTAAGAAAACCAATGTCTCCTAAGATACACTTTCACTGAAAATCTTCAGTGAGGAGAGAACATCTTCTGTGGCCCACAAATCACAGGACTCATCTCCACTTCATGTCAGTAATACCCCAGATACATCATCTCCTATAAACTGCAAATACAACCTGAAGTGAGGAAAGGCACTAGAACACAAAATCACAGTGACTCCATCCCACTACCGTGGCGCACATTCCTCCTACCATGAGTAAACTCATTGATTTTACCCAGATATGTATTACCTAGGAAACTACAAGAGCCTTTTTTTTTTTTTGCTTTTTTTTCTCTTGCACTTTTACAACTCCACAAACATTATCAGGGTTTAAAGTCCAGTTCGAAAACGAAATAAGGCCTCCTTCAAAAAATATGAGTCTTCAACACAAACGCTACATAATGACACATTTGCTGTAAAACAATCCTGTACTGATTTTAGATGCCCTGTTCCATGGAATAAGAGTCCACGCTACAAGTTTCAAAGGTAAGGGAATTAATCCTTGACATGTTTCAAAACTTTGTGCCATTAAGCAGAGCCCAACACTTGAGAGCACAGGGAGTCATAACACATACAGTCACTGGTTTTGCCACAGATGAGATTTTTTTCCCTGGTCAGCAGGAACCCTAGAGCACGTTGTGCTGAAGTGGCATGTCACAATCCTCTCACACACTAGCATCACAAAATTAGACTACCAAAAGTGAACGCAATCAAAGGTGAAGAAGGCGAATAAAAGGCGAGCAACATCCAGACACCAGGTTTTCTCTGTCTGTACCCTGCAGAAGGTACGGACATATGTGGCATGCCCTACATCCACACAGGTTTGCCAGTTCTCTGGGAGCTCTTCAGCAGGGTACCACAACCACAAGCTTCAAAGAGGCATTTAGCACCCAAGTCAGCCAGCAAAGCCAGGACTTGGAACTCATTACCGCTCAGGTCAAGTAAGAATTGCTCAGCAATATTATCCAGAAAACTTTCCTGGAAGTTGAAGAGTCCCACATAAAGCATTTTATCCTCAAGCACGTAATATCCTCAGACAATCCTTAAAACAAATGAAAGGGATAACATTTGTTCTCAGGTCTTCTGAATCCTCTTGCTGATTTTACTGTCATTTCCTAATCAATCACAGTTGCTTTACTGCCTCTACATTTACGTACTTCTGCTACTGTTCTGCTACTGTAAATTAGCAGAAAGTGAGTAACCCATTATTCATACAGCTTATGCCCAATAAAACAAAGGGTAGTCCAGCAGCCTACCCTTCATCCATCATAAATATCTATTACATCAGTAATAACCTGTACAGTCATTCTGCTCAGTGCCACCAGCTAATTATTCAAAGTGGTAGAGAGAACTGAAAGAAATATAATTAAGGGCTAATTTTCCTGAGAAACCCTAACTCAAAGTAAAAAGGTGAGATTCCTGCACAAGCAGCAGGTGAAAGAACTGAAAGAGATGTGAAAGGCTATAATGGAGGCAACAGTGTTTGGGATGGGTCACGGTCATATTCACAGAGATACAACAGGCCGGAGTAAAGCAAGGAGACTAGCAAATGTGAGTACTGAAAGTCTTTATATCCCTGTTTTCTGAGGCAAAAAGTCTCCTTCACATGGGGACAAACATAAAAAAAAAAAAACCAACAACCACATTTATACTGGCAAGGGGCTAGGAGGAAACCTCTGGGGGGCACAAAGCTTTACAAATTTTAATCCACCTGTCAATGCCATTTATAAACATGGATTTTAGTGAAAGCTGAGAGTCCAAGCCACAAAATTGCACCTGGGTTTTAGTCAGCCTGAAGTTAATTCACATCTGAGATGTTGGGTTGATCTCCTGGTGGGATAATCTGCCTAAATCACATTTAGGTTCAGCTTCTCAGGGACTATTAGTAGTCTGGGTATCGACTTGCAATTTCCAGTTCCAAGAAAATCAGAACTGTAAAATGTTTTTTCATATCATGAGGACTATGAATTAATAAGCACTACTATTAATTTAACCTTTACTAAGACATTCCTGATAGGATAGTCTATTTTATAAGACACTGCTATACTGATGAGTTAACTGATATTTTTTTTCGAGCATTTCCCTACTGTATAATTTTTCTTCATCTTTTTCTCTATCTTCCACTATGCACTGGTAATTCCTGTTCATCTAATTCAGTGTCAGTAAATGTACCTATATTAGTAATTAAACTACTGGGCAATAGTGATGCTCCATAATGCACTTCTCTAATGAGAAGCGTGAACTGGGAACTGTTTAATCTGGACGTTCTGTCTAAATGTAGTAGGACATGCTTAGAAATACATTTACTGAAAGGGTAACAAGTCTAGCAAACTTGCCATCTTTAAATTAACATTTTCGGCTCAAATCTCATTAAAGAGCAATGAAATTCTTGTATATTTCCTTTGCTAGCATTGGTGAGAACCAAGAGATTTATATGTAAACAGAAGTCTTTGCTTTTATATGCAAGCTCTCTCTCCTACTCAAACTGTTCAACACTGGTATAAAATTATAGGTTTTGGTCACACTAGAGCTTAATTCTTTAAAAGCTTGTTCAAGGGAGCAATATCCCACTTCTACCCTCAAGAGAAAGGACTTTGTGAAAACATGCCCTTTGCAGGAGATACTTCCTTATCCCATAGGCCTAGAAAATCCATAGGAATGAACTCCTTTTAGCTGGATGAAAGCAGAGCGTGCAAAGGGACGTGTCAGCTGCTGCCTCATCTTTGTCCTCCAAATCCAGAGCCATCCTGTATCCTCAGCAAAGGCACGTTATACTGCACAGGAACTGAAATGATAGAAATGCCCAGGATTTTCTGACAGTTCAAGGAAAGAGAAGGCACCAAGAAGGAATTGCTCTTCACCCTATAGATGAGATACCCCTGAAAAGCTCCCCCCGTGACTAATAATCACAAACATGGAGCAGGAAAAGCAGCCTGAGCCTCTGGTTTTCAACAGGAGAAGAACCAAGGAGCACCCACTGAAATCACAACCCCCTCCAAACTCTTTCTACATCAGCACGTGGTTACGTGGAGCTCACTGTCACGCAAAGTTTTTGATGCCCAAAATAGAAATGCTGTTTCCCAAATTAAGGTGTATAGCTCCTTCAGAAGCTGCTACATGCAGTGGCCTGCATATAAAGCTCTCATATAAGACAGTCTAGTGACAGACAAAAACTGAGAGGATAGATTAAGGGAAGGATCAAACCTGGATTTGCCCTGTGGTTTGTATTTTTCTTACACTACCTAAAGCCCAGAGCTGGAGAAGGACATGTTCAAGAGCAGAGGCGTGTGAGTCCCACACATTCTGTATCCTCGCTATGTTCTTATCTTTCCAAATGACAAAGTTGCACAAAAAAAAAAAAAAAAATGGAAGACAAGATGAATTTTCCGAGAACAGTAAAGTCTGTTCCCCTATCAGTTCAGTGAAATACAGACTGTTCTGGAACCTCCTTAAAACAAATTTTTCATAGAGGATTACAGTTTATTTGTATCACTGCCTGAGAGCAGAAGCCAAAACAATTTCAATGGAATCAAAATGTTTAACCTTGGTTCGATGCTGCTGTCTGACGGGACCAGGTTAATTTTAGTGGTGCAAAATGACTAAGCCAAGTAATTTTCGAGACACTACCTTCAGTGTGCAAATGTTAAACTTGTTCAGTGCAATTCCTCATGCTGTTTCCAGTTAAAAGTAAAATAAGCAGGTGTCAGAGTGAAAACACAAAATACGGACATTAAAATTATACCATCAATTTCTGCCAGCAACTGAGTGTCATTTATTATCATTTGACCCACACAAACACCCAATATTTATTCTCAAATTATTAATATGTTGCTTATGTTCAACACGGTGTGTTACCTAAACTACTGCATTGAATTTTACTGCAGAAGGTGCTATTATTCTGACTTGTGCATTGAATTTTACTACTGATATTGCTGTTTGGACTTCTCCATGCTGTCTCATCAGCAACAATTTACTTTCCTTGCTACTATGAGGGCTTCTAACAGAGTATGCTACAGACACAAAACCCCAGCATTCCATTTATCCACTAAAAGCCTTTCACTTAACAATTTTTGAGGTTTTGCCCTCGAAAAGATCCTCTTCAAAGCCAGCATGCTCCTGATTTGAATAACAACTTTGTTAGTTACTCAAACACTATTTATCTTTGCTGCAGGTTATATCAGAAAGAATATGTCACTTACATACATTTTGTTCGCTGTGAGTTCAGCCCATCATGGTGCCAAACACCATCAGTTTCCTTTGCAGTTGTAATTTTCAGTACTTCTGAGTGGCTCAGAACCTCTAAAGATCCACTTCGAGAACATGATAAGTAATTTTTTAATAGCCAATCTGAAGACGAATATATCCCTTTAAGCACTTTATTACATGGTCTCCAGTAAGAAGATTAGCTTCCCAGTTGCTTGGTCTGTTCCGACAGTAGAAAAACACTCTGTGCAAGAAGCGAGCTCCTTCTGAAGTCAAGTCCTGCAAAGCTTATTTCCAGGTACATCATTTTTCTACTGTATACACTCTTTTTGTACAGTGGTGAGAAGCTCTCAGGTACATTAATTGTACATCATCAAGCCTTGTGCTACACAACAGCAATTTTTTTCACAACAGAGATTGCAAAATTTTAAGATTATTCTGTTACTCAGTAAGTTGTTCAGCAAACTAGTAATTTGTCTTTGAAAAGCTATCATTTTCTGAAACGCAAAAAGCAAACAAAAGGACCAACAGCACATTTGTGCAATATTCAGACATTGTCTGGAAGTTGTAACAAGCAGGAAAGCAAGGCATAGGGAAGGAACAGTGTGCCCAAAACCATAAAAGCCATCTGAAAGAGAATTAGTTATCGAAACGAATCACTGCTCCCGAAGTAACAAGATCATCCTCGACTGAACGAAACCTGCTCCAGTCGGGCTCGGCGCTCACAGGCACGTTTAGCAAACGTCTGTAAATATTCAGCAGAGTTTAATGTGCACACGACCGCTTCATTTATCCAACCTCACAGCGTTTCATCCTACATGTTGAGTGACTAAACAAAAACCTCAGTAGTGACCCCACCAGCTACGAAATACCATCCCAGAGTCCATGCAATGCCCTGCTTCCTATTTCTTTAGTTTTATGAAGTCCTCTTGAAAAACTGGTTTCTGGTTTCAAACAACTGTCTCCTCTCCAGATTGTATTTTTATAGGCATTTACCAGACAGAAAATCTTTGCAAAGGGACAAATTCTGAATGTCTAAACCATTCCTTATCTAAATTTGAAGTCAATTGGAATTATAGCTCAAAATTAATATACTTAACGTAATCGAAGCAGGTAAATAGAATAAACATCAAACTCAAACAAAAACTGCATACATATAAATATTTAAACCAATGATATCTGTAAATACATTTTTCATATTTTCCCTAAGCCTAAGTCATCCTTTGTGTATTTGAATTCATTTATAAATGGCCTGTCATTAGCAGACATTGAACTAGGTGCAAGCATTTTATCACAGTAGGGAGATGCATGAGCAGGCATAAATTTCACCCTTTAACAAGTAGAATATGCAATTTAATTTGATCGAGAATAATTAAATTTGTATAAATTCAGAAAACGTATTCCACAGAGGACGAAACTTCAGTAGGTGAGATACATGTGAATAGGCAATTTTACATCTGAGCAAGAGAAACACACCGTGGCTCTACTGGCAGTCCAGGACTTGTGGTATTCGGGCAGCCAGAGCTGCTTTTCAGACCTACGTGAAGAAACTTCGAGGACTCGATGCCGCGGCTCTTACTGAGGCAAAATATCCTTTGTCTTTCGGTGGGAGGTTTGTTTTTGGTCTGTTCCGACAGTAGAAAAACACTCTGTGCAAGAAGCGAGCTCCTTCTGAAGTCAAGTCCTGCAAAGCTTATTTCCAGGTACATCATTTTTCTACTGTATACACTCTTTTTGTACAGTGGTGAGAAGCTCTCAGGTACATTAATTGTACATCATCAAGCCTTGTGCTACACAACAGCAATTTTTTTCACAACAGAGATTGCAAAATTTTAAGATTATTCTGTTACTCAGTAAGTTGTTCAGCAAACTAGTAATTTGTCTTTGAAAAGCTATCATTTTCTGAAACGCAAAAAGCAAACAAAAGGACCAACAGCACATTTGTGCAATATTCAGACATTGTCTGGAAGTTGTAACAAGCAGGAAAGCAAGGCATAGGGAAGGAACAGTGTGCCCAAAACCATAAAAGCCATCTGAAAGAGAATTAGTTATCGAAACGAATCACTGCTCCCGAAGTAACAAGATCATCCTCGACTGAACGAAACCTGCTCCAGTCGGGCTCGGCGCTCACAGGCACGTTTAGCAAACGTCTGTAAATATTCAGCAGAGTTTAATGTGCACACGACCGCTTCATTTATCCAACCTCACAGCGTTTCATCCTACATGTTGAGTGACTAAACAAAAACCTCAGTAGTGACCCCACCAGCTACGAAATACCATCCCAGAGTCCATGCAATGCCCTGCTTCCTATTTCTTTAGTTTTATGAAGTCCTCTTGAAAAACTGGTTTCTGGTTTCAAACAACTGTCTCCTCTCCAGATTGTATTTTTATAGGCATTTACCAGACAGAAAATCTTTGCAAAGGGACAAATTCTGAATGTCTAAACCATTCCTTATCTAAATTTGAAGTCAATTGGAATTATAGCTCAAAATTAATATACTTAACGTAATCGAAGCAGGTAAATAGAATAAACATCAAACTCAAACAAAAACTGCATACATATAAATATTTAAACCAATGATATCTGTAAATACATTTTTCATATTTTCCCTAAGCCTAAGTCATCCTTTGTGTATTTGAATTCATTTATAAATGGCCTGTCATTAGCAGACATTGAACTAGGTGCAAGCATTTTATCACAGTAGGGAGATGCATGAGCAGGCATAAATTTCACCCTTTAACAAGTAGAATATGCAATTTAATTTGATCGAGAATAATTAAATTTGTATAAATTCAGAAAACGTATTCCACAGAGGACGAAACTTCAGTAGGTGAGATACATGTGAATAGGCAATTTTACATCTGAGCAAGAGAAACACACCGTGGCTCTACTGGCAGTCCAGGACTTGTGGTATTCGGGCAGCCAGAGCTGCTTTTCAGACCTACGTGAAGAAACTTCGAGGACTCGATGCCGCGGCTCTTACTGAGGCAAAATATCCTTTGTCTTTCGGTGGGAGGTTTGTTTTTTATGAGTAAGGAAGGCAGCAGGGAGGGGGGTGGGGGGGTGGGCATTTTACTTAAGAATTCAAATAACGACACGCTATATACTTTATGGGCAGGAATCAAGCTTCCACTTGAAACAGACCTTCACGTAGCTGTGCTTATAAACTTACTCAACATTATAAGTGACCATGAAAGATGAGTCTTAACTATTTACGGAGCAGGAGTTTAACAAGAGACTCTGCAGAGATCCCAGTTCAGCCACAGATGCTCTTCTTTTTAAGTAACTTTTGAGGTAGATATGGGATTGATACTAGCAAAAACCAAATTCCTCTATCAGCAACATATTTATAGTAATGCCAATTTCCATCTACTCTGCTGTCAACAGCCCTGACTGAGTTGGAGAGATGCCTCTCCTTGGAGGTAAATGGAGAGGAAACCTGATCCATCCTTGGTCTGCTGGGCTGCCACCAGGAGTGAAACACGATAGCAATTCCTGCCATGGGGGCATCTAGTGCTCCAGCCAACTAACTCATCTCCCATGGGCACCCTAACAGTTGTCACCTATTCACTTGTTGCATTTGCTTCAAAAAACAGCCAGAGATGCTCTCCTCCCCACTTCCCCTCAAGCCCCAAATCCTCCCTGTGACTTAGCCATGCCCCAACTGAAGGTACCTAGTTTTAGAGACTCGGGGAGGTGAAGGGGAAGCCACCAGGACTGCATCTTATCATTACAAGCCCTGGCTCGGTCCTTACGGAGTCTTGAGCAATTTTTAACTCTTTGTGAGAAAAAGTCTCTTTTGTCTCATGCTTTGTGAAGTCCTCCTTGTGTGTCTGACAAGCTGGAAGGGCAGAGTTAGATGGGAATAATCGCAAAAGCAAGTGAGGCCCAGGGAACCTGGCAAATTGCAAATATTTTCATGCTGGACTGGATGCTGCAGATACATGGGGTTTCATTACCTCCTGTACTAATAAACTCAGGAAAAGTTTAAAAAAAAAAATCAATCAGTGCATGCAAAGCCACATCTATTGATTGTCAAAGTTTTTCTCCTTATGAAGAAATTTAAAGGTGTAAATAATTGTAGCAATCAAAGGCAGCTTCTCTTTCCAGGATCTCAAATTTGGAAGAAATTTGGTTAGAGCAAAACTATGATCAACTAAGACCAAAGCTTCCTAATGCAGCCCTGCCAGAGACTTACACACACCCCCCCGGACACCCCATCCTTCCTCACCTCACTCCCCCCAGAGCTCTGCTTGGTGCCAGTAAACCCGGCAGGACCCCCGGGGCTGGCAAGGAAGCCCCGGGAGGGGGGCATCGCTCGGAGGGGAGGGCTGCAGAGGAAACGCAAAGCAGAGAACATCTGGAAATGTGCCACCCAGTCCCGTTTCAGCTGTTGAAAGGGACCAAAAAAAAAAAAAAAAGGCACCAGGCCGAAAATCGCTAAATAAATTGAAATCACAGCCCGCGTTAGCTGCCTAACCTGCTTCATTTTCCGCACGGCTGGATCAACAGCAGCTGCTCGCTCCTGCGGTGCCTTTTGAGACCAAAAAGCCCGGTGGCTCCTGAAAAGTTCGGCGGGCAAAGGGCACCGGAGGAGGGTCGGGGAGGAGGGAAGGGGGGGGGTCTGCCCGCAGAGGGGGAGCCCCACGGCCCGGGGCGAGTCAGGGCACCACGGCAGCGTCTGCCTGCGCTCCCGCGGACGACCCCCAGCCTGGGTGGATTTGATCTGCCCCCCTGAGCAACTGTGAGGGAGTTACCAGCTAATCCGGCCAACCCGGTTACCAGCCCCCCCAGGCAGTTAGCCCGCGGGCAACGGGATGTCCGGACGGGGTTATGCGGGCTGGGCTGGGCTCGGCGTCCCGGCTCCACGTCGGAGCGGAGCAGAGCGGCGCAAACTGCGCGGGGCGGAGAGCGAAACTACGGATCTGTCCGGGGGGGGTGGCAACCGCAGGCCCCCCGTTTCTTCCCTCAGCTCTCCCACCGCCCTGTGCCTCCCTGGCACCCGTGGCAGCTGGGGGCAGAGACCCTCCAGCCCCCCTTTTTCCCCCCCTCCCCGAGTTTCTGCCCCCCCAGTCTGCCTCGTTTGTTCAGACCGGTGTCCCCCCCCTCGCCCCGAGGCCGACTCAGCCCTCCCCAGGCAGGGTGGCAGTAGCGGTGGGGCGCAGTGTCACTCCTGCCACCGAAACCCACTTGTCCCGTGTAGAGGGGGTAAGTGCGGCAAACTCGCTGGGGAGGGGGGGAAAGGTGTGCTGCCGTCCCCTGGCACCCCGGGGGACACGTCTAGGCTACACTTAACCAGCCTCCCCTCAGCAAGGGGGGGCCTTTAGTGGAGAGGGGTGTGTGTGTGTGTGTTATTATATATCTCCCCACCTCGTCCCCGAAATGAAAGGTCTAGAAACCACCCACCCCCGAGCCCTTCCTACGGGGCATCGCCCAGAGCACCACGGTGCTGGAGCCGGTGTCCCCCCCCTCGGGGCGCGGCCGGCAGCGGGAGAGGGGGCGTCCCTAGGGGCTGCAGGAAAGTGGCCGCCTGCCCTGCCCGCCCCATCCCGGCTTTAGAAGTTGCCCCCCGGCCGGGGGAGCCGGCTCTCTGCTGCTCCACCAAGGGGCGAGCGAAGCGAAGGGCACTTTGCGGGAGGCTGAGCGCAGGCTCCGGCGGGGCATTTCGGGCTCTTTGGTATGCTGAGAAGTGGCTGCTGTTTGCTGCAGCGGCGGGGAGAAAGGGGGCGAGACGAGGCGGCCAAGGGGAGCGAAGGGAGGGGGGGAGACAAAAATCCCTCCGAGGTGCCCACCTCAAGTCTCTGCACCGGGCAGGAGCCGTCAGGCCGGCTGTGCCGGGGCGGAGAGGGGTGCGGGCTGCCAGGGCTGCTGCTTGTTGATGTTGGGGTGTCAGAGAGGCGAGGAGAGCTTATGATCTACTACACTGCAGTGCCAGCGTCAGGAGCCTCCTGCTCGGGAGCTGCCACTGCAGGGCAGCCGGCACACACACACACACATACACACACACACACACGCCAGCGCACACACACGGCATCCCTCATCCCTCCCCTCACAGCCCGGGCTCCAGCCGCTCTCACCTCCCTAGCGCTTGCGGGCAACCTGCCGGCCGGGGGGGGCGAGCACGGCGGCGGGGGATACGACCAGAGCCCGGTGTGAAGGAGGCGGGGAGGGAGGACCGGTATTTCCCCTGAAAACCTCCCGGCTCCTTCGCCCGCCGAGCATCCCTTCTCGCCCACCTTGCTCGCCTTGGCCGCCCCGAGCAAGAGGGATGCAACAGCAGCAGCGTGACACCACACACACACACACACACACCCCGGGACCGGGCGGCCCAGAGCACCTGCAATTTGCATTTCTTATGTAATGTACTGCAAGTTTCCCCCTCGGAGGAACCCAAGCGCATGATCCTGGCTACCGGGCAGGCAGGGAGCCGCAGGCAGAGCCACCCGGCGGGTGCGCACCGAGGGGTCATCCCGGCAGGGGGAGAGGCGGAGGGGACGCAGCCACCCAGGCGGTGCCGCTGCCGCTCGGCAATAGCCGGCTGAGTTGCCGTCTGGGCACAAGCCC
>NW_015090859.1:7123877-7124689 GCF_001431845.1 Calidris pugnax | reverse complement strand
TATCGCAAGCTAATCAGAAAGTGCTGTGCAGGACCTGAGCGCTGGCACACTCGCCCCACCGCAGGCAAGGGCCGGCTCACACCAGCCCGGGAGAGCCGGGCTCCTCTTCCCAAAACTGACAGGGGGTGTGCACGGGGGGGCTCGCATCGGGGATGAAGGGTTACGGGTGGGGGGGCTCTACCGGCTTCCCCTCAAAAAGGGCAGCGATATAAAAGTTTCCTCCTTGGAAATAGCACATAGAAACTAGGAGATGCAGCCTGGGCTAGGGTCGCCTTTGACATATATTTTTTTTTTTCTTTTCCGTGGTGACAGTGGCTGAAGCTAATCCAAACCGCTCCTTGCTTATTCATACACGTATGCACATGCATGTCCGTGCTGGCCTCCTTATATTTCCCCCTTCTCCCCTCAGCAGGATTGCAGATCTACCTCGGCGAGCAACAGACAGGATAGCATAAAAAGAAAAACAACGCAGTGCAATGGATTGCTTACCAGTTTGGTTCTTGTTTTTCTTAAGACTCTTGCCACAAAGACACTGCAGCATATGCGATCCTTTGCTGAAAATGTTCCAAAGAAACCACATTGATTTGGGCGAAAAGCAATCCAGCAGCTTATACACCCTGAGAAAGAAGAGATCCTTGTGGTTGCATAATAATAAATTGAGACCAGTTCTCCTGAAGAGGGGCACCAGTTTTATCATAGAAAAAGCGATTATATTCCGATCTTCTCCCAGTTTTTTTTCCTCACGTGGTGTATTTCTTTGAGACTTTTCAACGGATGCTTTTTTCTCAGCCAGGCTGAACGGTTATTCCCCC
>NW_015090859.1:7123434-7123867 GCF_001431845.1 Calidris pugnax | reverse complement strand
AAAAAAAAAAAAAAAAAAAAAGCGTGGAGAGGCAAAGAAAAGAAATCCCCCTTTTTTTTTTTTTCAGCACGAAGCCAAACGAAAAGTACGGCGGCGAAATTCCCAGCCGAGGCCGAAACCTCATCAGAAACACCGGCGAAACGCGGAAGAAAGATCCCCCGAGAGAACACCATAGCCCGGCACTTGACTGCTTAGGAGGATGGGTGGATCTGCAGAACAAAAGCCACGGCAGGATCCATCCTACTGAACGCCTGCCATTGTTGCAGCCCCGCGGCGGGATGAGCGCACCGACCGAGCCGCCCGCCGAAGCCCCGGCTGGAGGGCGCAGAGATCCGCTGCCGGCCGCGGGCGCCGACCCCGCCCGCAGCCCCCCAGCAGGAATTACTGTCCTCTGCTTCTGCGTTCCCTGTGGATCTCCTGTGCATACCTGTAA